>NC_079504.1:68211392-68333057 GCF_030052815.1 Hevea brasiliensis | reverse complement strand
ACTGAAATTAATCTATTCGGTTGAATTTTTCGGTTTGAACCAAATTATGCTCACCCTATACGGAGGTTAGACTTTATCCCATGTGGAATTGTGTCCCACAGTTCTATAATAAAAAAAATCTAGGAGTGGAGTGCCACGTAGGATGAGGCCACACTGTCTTCAAATCCAATTTGAAATGTGTACAGAACTTTTAGAAATTTTGAAATTTTGGTGATTGTGATGGAACGGAAGCGTGAAAAACACAAGTTTATACTATTGAATTAAAAAATTTTCACCTAGGGTCACATGCATCATGCAAGATTTATTTTTTATCTATTTGATTTCAATGATAAACAACATATTAAAACTCTTTTAATATGTTTTTGGATCTGTATTTGCCATTTAAGATTTTAAAATTAATCAGATTAATTTTAGAACCCTAGATTAAATCAAGAACGATTACACTAACCTCTTGATGCACTGCAGCGTGTCTGCGCCTTTAAGATTCGTCTTCAGGACACCAGATGTTGTCCCTCTAGCTTGTCCACACCAAGAACACCAATGGCAGCCCTTGAACAGCTTCTAAAGCCTTTTCTATTAATTAGAAATTGAAGTTCTGCCTTTTAAGAGATTAGAGATGTAAACAGGACACTAGAAACAATTCCTAGTGTTCTTAATTCAAGAGATTGATGGCTAATCTCTTTGAATTGATAAGAGATGAAGAAGAAGAGGTAAAAACCCTCAAAGTGGCGTGACAAAGGAGTGTGGCTGCTGGTTATGTTTTATTTTCTCATAACAACACTTAAATAGCTAGGTTAACACATTAAACCCTTGCCACATGTCACCTTTGATTAGCTCTAGGTTTAATTCACTCAATCACATTGTGCCAAGTGTCAAACCTATATTTAACCTTGACTTTGATTATCTTACATGATTAAAAAAAACATTTAGCAAGCTTATGTGTTATGCCATGTGTCACCATCTCATGGTGCCACGTGTCACACCGCAAAATTATCAAAATGCCCACTGTCTTAATTTTGAGTTCTTAACCCAAAATAATTATTTTCTTCTTCTAATTAATTTATATCAAATATAAATTAATTAATTAATCTCTATTAATTAATTTCTCATTAATTAAATTAATATTTAAACACTTTAAATATAAATTTAACTTATATTATACATCCAATAATCTAGATTTGGTTTCAAGTCATGCTAGGGACTTTGCAATCTAATTGCAAACCAAACCTATTTAATTAATCAATTAAACTCTTTAATTAATTAATTAAATTATATTTAAATAGGTGATAACTTGTATATGTGTGTAACTTACTAGGCTCATCACTAATTGGCAATGAGACATGATATCAACTCTTAATATCATCAGAACTCTTTCTTACCATAAATGATTTCTCTAAATCATTTTATGCACTTCATAGACCATGGTTAACACCTAGCATAGCATGCCATGGCCACCCAATTAGTAATAAGGTTTACCTTAAATGAACCTATAATCATATGTTACCATGCACTAGAATCTCTCTGTTACAAAATCCCAACTCAAAAATTTGAGTCATGGTTTATATCAAACTCCATTTGCTATGAATATTATGTTCTCTTTTAATTCCAGTTCTTGATTAAAAGATTTTCTCATCGAAACTCTTTTACGAATAAATCTATACATCTGGCCAGAACTTGAAACATCAAGAACAATTAAATGAACATAGGATTTTATCTCTATTTACTTAGAGGAACAGATTCCATCTTGATCAACACCTACCTCCATATATAACTAGTAGGAGTCAACACATGCCCATATACCCATACACAGTACAAGTATGAAAGCAGTATCAAACTCAAACTACCTATATACAAGATAAATGTGCTATCTCGGCTCTAAAGATTATATGCGATATGATTTATGACAAAACATTGACAGAATAAACTCCATGTGCTTGTCATAAGTGTCATTAGTTGCCTACTTATCATTTATAAGTGACTATCATGTTTGTTATATGGCATGAGACTCACCATTCCATCTTATTTATATCTCATATAAATAACTTGGGAACAAACATGAATACAATCTTTCTGGATAAGTCATGTCCTTATTATGAAGTATCCTCGATTGTGAACCTATTTATGATACATTGTTATAGAAATATTGTCACTCATATTATTAACAACTTAAGAATAATATTTATAACAAAATATCAATGGACCTTTTCTATTACACATAAATATATTATATAAACAGAAAGTGGAAATGCCTTTTATTAATAAAAATATGTACAAGATACATACTAAATGATATGCTCTAGGGCATACTACTAACAATCTCCCACTAGCACTAGAGCCATTCATTACAATATCTTAGACCTATCTTCTCCAGATGTCGGTCTAACTGAGTCATGACATAGGCTTAGTGAATGGATCAGCTGGATTTTCAGCTGATGCTATTTTCTGTATGGCTTAATCGCCTTGCCCAACTATATCTCTGATAATGTGGTAGTGCCTTTCTATGTGTTTGGATTTCTGGTGAGACCTTGGTTCCTTAGCCTGTATGACTGCTCCATTATTGTCACGGTGTAGTGGGCTGCGACTCAATGGAAGGAACTCTTGTAAGTTACATCACGAACTTCTTTATCCAAAGCGACTTCGCTTTGCGACATCGATGCAATATACTCACGTAGTGGAATCTGCGATGTGCTCTGTTTGGAACTCTTCCAACCGATTGCACCTCCATTACAAATGAATACATATCCAGAGGTAGACTTTCTATCATCGATATTTGATTGAAAATCAGAATCAGTATAACCATCCAATTGCAAGTCTCCACCTCCATAAATCAAGAATAAATCCTTAGTTCTTCTCAAGTACTTAAGGATATTCTTGTGACTATCGATGTTCCAAACTGGATTGGATTTATACCTGCTATTCAAACTAACATCAAAATCTATATCAGGCCTAGTACACAACAGTGCATACATTAAACTACCAATAGCGAAGCATATGGAATCTGGCCATCTTATCTCTTTCTTGGTGTCTTTGGAGACATCTCTTTAGAAAGATGGATACCATGTCTCACTTGGTAACAATCCTCTCTTGGAATCAAGCATGTTAAACCTCTTTAACACCTTTTCCAAGTATAGACTTTGGGATAAACCAATTATTCTTTTCGCTCTATCTCTATAGATGCGAATCCCAAGAATATAGGTTGCCTCCATTAAGTCTTTCATGGAGAATGTATTTGACAACCATACCTTTCTAGTCGTCAACATACCTGTGTCAATACCCATCAACAGTATGTCATCCACATATAAGACAAGGAAAGTGATAGCAATCACTAACCTTCTTATATACACATGACTCATCCTCATTTTGATAAAACCAAAGGATTTAATGGCTTCATCAAAACGCATGTTCCAACTCCTCGAAGCTTGTTTCAACCCATAAATGGATCGTTTTAGCTTGCATACCTTGGAACCATCTTGGGATTCAAATCCCTTAGGTTGTTCCATGAAAATGTTTTCTTCAATGTATCCATTGAGAAAAGGCTTTGACATCCATCTGCCAAATCTCATAATCATAGTACGCTATTGCTAATAAAATCCTAATTGATTTAAGCATGGCAGCAGTGAGAAAGTCTCCTCATAGTCGATTCCTTGCCTTTGGCGAAACCCTTCGCTACTAGCCTTGCCTTATAGGTCTCTACCTTTCCATCGAACCAATTTTCTTCTTGAAAACCCATTTGTTCCCTATAGGTATAATACCTTGGTGGGTCAACAAGATCCCAAACTTGATTCTTATACATGGAATCAATCTCGGATTTCATAGCATCAATCCATTTTGAAGAGTCTATATACGATATAGCTTCTTCATAGGTAAGTGGATCATCTCCATGATCTACTTCTTCATGAGTAGACAACTCTTGTTCTTCTTCATGAAGAAAACCATATCTCACCGTGGGTGAGATACACAGTTATTCTACGAGGAGCAATTTGTAGATGTTTCATCAACGGGTATTAGTTGACTAGATGGATCTATATCCATCTGATGCTGGTTGGTCGAATTCTCCAATTCTAACTCTATTTGCCTTCCTTTGCCTCCTTCTTGAACAAATGTTGTTCAAGAAATGTGGCATCTCTACTTATCACAACCTTTTGTGAAGTAGGCAAATAAAAATAATATCCAAAACTATCTTTTGGATATCCAACAAATCGACCTTTTACGATCTGGTCTCCAATTTATCGGTGTTGACTTTTGATATAAGTTGGACAACCCCAAATCTTAACATGCTTAAGACTTGGTTTTCTTCCATGCCATATCTCATAAGGTGTGGAAGAAAGCGATTTTGATGGAATCCTATTCGAATATACAAAGTGATTCTAATGCAAATCCCCAAAAGGAGATTGGCATATCGGTATAGCTCATCATACTACGTACCATATCCAATAGAGTACGATTTCTCCTTCGAGATACACCATTCGGTGTGGCGTTCTGGAGGAGTCGGTGAGAAACAATGCCATGCTCTCTCAAGTATTCATCAAATTCGATTACTCAAATATTCACCTCTACGATCCGATCGAAGAGCTTTAATATTCTTTCTGTTTGATTTTCTACTTGATTTAAATTCTTTGAACTTTTCAAAGATTCATGTTTGTATTTCATCAAATACAAATACCCAAACCTTGATTTATCATCATAAAGGTAATAAAATAATGAAAACCCCTCTAGCCATTTCTTTAAATGGACCACATACATCACTATGTATTAGCTCCAAAATATTTTCACTCTTAGCCTGTCCAGCAAAGGGTGATCTAGTCATTTTGCCACAAGGCAAGATTCACAAGTTGGAGTAGGCTCAGAGCCCAATGAGGATAGAATCCCCATTTTCTCGGTTTGCAATCCTATCTTCTGCAACATGACATAACATTAAGTGCCAAATATATTTTGAACTAGATTTGGTTTTAACCATGGCATTGCATTCTTTTAGATCACTTGCATTCAATTTGTGTTTGTCATTATTATCAAAATAATAAATACCATCATTCATATAAAACGAACCAATATATTTATTTCTAAAATAAATATTACAAAAATCATCGATGTTGAAATTCATAGCCATTTCTAGTCAAACTAGATATAGAAATGATGTTCTTAAAAGCATCAGTACATATAAAATATTATCCAAACACAAAACATGTCCAAACATGTAAAAGATTTAGATCCTATGGCTAAAGCTTCATGCTTGAGCCATTGCCAATCAGACTCTAACATCTTGAGAGCATAGTGCTACTATTTGCTAGTTCTTGCATATCATTAGAAATGTGAGAAGCGCACGATATCTAAAACCCAAGTGTAGATGAACTATGAGTATCATCGAATCTAAATAACAAGATATGGACATACCTTAGAAGGTGTATCCTTCTTGTCCTTCAGAGAAGCAAGATACTCTGGGCAGTTCCTTTTCCAGTGCCCATCCTTTTGGCAGTGGAAACACTTTCCTTTGCCACCATCAGCTTTAGTCTTCCTTTTCTGTTTAGCTATTTTCTTGGAAGGACCAGGAATCTGAGGTTTCTTTTTCTTATTGCCCTTTTTCTTGTTGGACTTTCCAGTAGAAGAAGATGCAACCAAAGCTACCTCTTTTCCTTTATTGCCTGGCATATTCTTTTGGGCAATAACCAGCATGTTGAGTAAACCAGCTAAGGTGCATTCCTGTTTAGTCATATGGAAATTTGTCACAAAATTCCCAAAAGACTCAGGAAGGGACTGAAGGATCAAATCCGTCTGTAGTTGGAAATCCATGTTGAAGTCAAGATGTTCCAACTGCTCAATTAGTCGAATCATCTTGTGGACATGATCCCCAACATTCTGTCCCTCAGACATCCTCATACGGAATAGCTGTCTAGATATCTCATACCTAGCATTCCTGCTGTGCTCACCATACAACTCTTGTAGGTGAAGGAGGATCTCACTTGCACTCTGCATGTTCTCATGTTGCTTCTGTAACTCATTACTCATGGAAGCAAGCATGTAACACTTAGCTCTCATATCATGCTCCTTCCACTTGTCCAAAGTTTCATGTTCCTCTTGTGTGGCTTCTGGAGGTAAGGGACCAAGAACATTTGAATCTAGAACATATCCTATATGTTCAAGGTTCAAGACAAGTTTCAAATTTCTTAGCCAATCAGAGAGATTAGGTCCTGTCAACCTATTGCGATCAAGTATGCTTGTAAGGATATTGGATGGTGGTGGTTGTTTTGTGCTCATTATTATCAGAAAATTAATTGCAGAAATAACCAGATTAATTAGTAAATGTATCATGTAATTAACCAAATATGATTATGGTCTTTTAATCAAATTGGTCCTCCCACTAATTTAGCGAATCCTACACTTCCAAAGTAGAAAACGGAAATTCTAGTTGGATGGATTTCTAGTGGGTGATTGAATTCTTATAATTCTATTAATCATCCTCAGGTACATCCATTATTGGAATTACAATAAACTATAAGTGAGCAACTCTTTGCCCATCACATCTCATGTGAGGTTCAATCCTTTACCTAGCCCCTAATGCTCAAAATCTCGTACATCCATTATTGACTTATCTTGCATTAGTTAAGTTGATCCCATTGAGCCAGTAATTGTGCAAATAATTTTAATGTCCTCAGGTACATCCAATATTGGCCACTAAACCATTTACATATTTACAACATCTCATGCTTAACAATTATTCTTAAGAAAATCTCTTAAATAAATTGCATCTTATGCAACTATTTAAAATTTCTTAAAATAATTGCCCCAATGGAGGGCCTATGTTATAATTACTTTAATTATAGCATTTTCAACTTAATCATTTGTTTGGAAGATTTTATGGTCATTTTATTTACTATTAAGGTCTCACTTTGCACATTATCCATTTAGCATGCATATATCATATAATTGCATACATTCCCATACATCTCATGCATTCATGGATATGCAGTAAATATGGTATGATCATGGACTTTCTAAGGGATTCAATTCTGAGCCACCAAGAATTGAATCAGGGCATTCCTAGGTGCATTTCATTCATTCATTTTACAAGAGTTGCTGAAGGAGTACATAATCAACACTTGATCTTGAATTCCTCCCACTGGTCCCACCAATGCTCTTGACCTCCTTGAACTTCTTGCAATCCAATATTACATAGTAATCCTTGGCATACCAAGGCGAATTTACAAGAACTTAAATAAATGAAATTACAACCCAAAAATTATTACAAACTTAATAATACATGCCCAAAATAAATTAAAATTAATTAATTAATTTACAATCCCAAAGAAACATAAAAGAAATAAATCCAATCACATTGGTCTTTTATAGTCCATGATCATCCATCATGCATATCACTATTTAACAATTAAATAAAACATACATACTTAAATTAAATTGAATATCTCATATTCAACTTAAAAATCCAGATTTGAATATGATTCAAATAAATTTAAAAATTCAGATTTGAATCTCATTCAAACAAATTTAAAAATTCAGATTTGAATCACATTCAAACAACTTCAAAAATTCAAATTTGAATCACATTCAAACATTTTTTAAAAAATCAGATCTGAATTTTATTTAATCAATTTTAAAAAATCAGATTTAAATATGATTCAAACAACTTTAAAAATTCAGATTTGAATCACATTCAAACAACTTTTAAAATTCAGATTTGAATCACATTCAAACAATTTTTAAAATTCTGATTTGAATCATAATTTAATTGTGTGATAAAAACTACTAATTAAACACTTTAATTAGTCAAAGAATAGGCTTAGATCATGCAACAATTGCAGAATTAAAAGCCAAACCTTAAACCACCCATGGAAGCCAAACCATACGCACCATTGATGGTGTTTTTTTTCAAGTATGCCGCCAACTTGCTTTGCAACCAGCAATGAACTTTTGATCTCATGATCAAACACACAATTAAATCTTATAATCAACAATCTAAATGGCAAATATAGTGGCTCGATACCAATTGAAGGCAGGCGTGAAAAACACAAGTTTATACCATTAAATTCAAAAATTTTCACCTAGGGTCACATGCATCATGCAAGATTTATTTTTTATCTATTTGATTTCAATGATAAACAACATATTATAACTCTTTTAATATGTTTTTGGATCTGTATTTTCTATTTAAGATTTTAAAATTAATCAGATTAATTTTAGAACCCTAGATTAAATCAAGAATGATTACACTAACCTCTTGATGTACTGCAGCGTGTCTGCGCCTTTGAGATTCGCCTTCAGGACACCAGATGTTGTCCCTCTAGCTTGTCCACACCAAGAACACCTATGGCAGCCCTTGAACAGCTTCTAAAGCCTTTTCTATTAATTAGAAATTGAAGTTCTGCCTTTTAAGAGATTAGAGATGTAAACAGGACACTAGAAACAATTCCTAGTGTTCTTAATTCAAGAGATTGATGGCTAATCTCTTTGAATTGATAAGAGATGAAGAAGAAGAGATAAAAACCCTCAAAGTGGCGTGACAAAGGAGTGTGGCTGCTGGTTATGTTTTATTTTCTCATAACAACACTTAAATAGCTAGGTTAACACATTAAACCCTTGCCATATGTCACCCTTTGATTAGCTCTAGGTTTAAGTGACCCAATCACATTGTGCCAAGTGTCAAACCTATATTTAATCTTGATTTTAATTATCTTACATGATTAAAAAAAAACATTTGGCAAGCTTATGTGTTATGCCATGTGTCACCATCTCATGGTGCCACGTGTCACACTGCAAAATTACCAAAATGCCCCTGTATCTTAATTTTGAGTTCTTAACCCAAAATAATTATTTTCTTCTTCTAATTAATTTATATCAAATATAAATTAATTAATTAATCTCTATTAATTAATTTCTCATTAATTAAATTAATATTTAAACACTTTAAATATAAATTTAACTTATATTATACATCCAATAATCTAGATTTAGTTTCAAGTCATGCTAGGGACTTTGCAATCTAATTGCAAACCAAACCTATTTAATTAATCAATTAAACTCTTTAATTAATTAATTAAATCATATTTAAATAGGTGATAACTTGTGTATGTGTGTAACTTACTAGGCTCATCACTAATTGGCAATGAGACATGATATCAACTCTTAATATCATCAGAACTCTTTCTTACCATAAATGATTTCTCTAAATCATTTTATGCACCTCATAGACCATGGTTAACACCTAGCATAGTATGCCATGGCCACCCAATTAGTAATAAGGTTTACCTTAAATGAACCTATAATCATATTTTACCATGCACTAGAATCTCTCTGTTACAAAATCCCAACTCAAGCTGGAGTCATGGTTTATATCAAACTCCATTTGCTATAAATATTATGTTCTCTTTTAATTCCAGTTCTTGATTAAAAAGATTTTCTCATCAGAAACTCTTTTCTGAATAAATCTATCTGTCCTGGCCAGGAACTTGAAACATCAAGAACAATTAAATGAACATAGGATTTTATCTCTATTTACTTAGAGGAACAGATCCATCTTGATCAACACCTACCTCCATATATAACTAGTAGAGCCAACACATGCCCATATACCCATACAGTACAAGTATGAAAGCGATATCAAACTCAAACTACCTATATACAAGATAAGCTGTGCTATCTCGGTCTAAAGATTATATGCACTGATATGATTTATGACAAAACATTGACAAGAATAAACTCCATGTGCTTGTCATAAGTGTCACCTGGTTGACCTACTTATCATTTATAAGTGCCTATCATGTTTGTTATATGGCATGAGACTCACCATTCCATCTTATTTATATCTCATATAAATAACTTGGGAACAAACATGAATACAATCTTTCTGGATAAGTCATGTCCTTATTATGAAGTATCCTCGATTGTGAACCTATTTATGATACTTCGTGCTAGAAATATTATCACTCATATTCTTAACAACTTAAGAATAATATTTCTAACAAAATATCAATGGACCTTTTCTATTACACATAAATATATTATGTAAACAGAAAAGTGAAAATGCCTTTTTATTAATAAAAATATATACAAGATACATACTAAATGATATGCTGTAGGGCATACTACTAACAGATTGTGCCAAGAATGAAACGATTGAATAAAATTTCCAAAATACGATAAAGTTTGGCTTTTTCTTTTTTAATGCAATAGCCTTTTTTAAATGATAGAATTTACTTGAATTCTACCTTTTGTAATAATGATAAGTGAGGTGAAAGTATTTATTTTTATATTTTATCCTCATTTACAAATAAATAAATATTGCTTAAGTAGATAAATTAAATTCTTGAAACATCATGCCACTTTTGACATGACATGAATTTATTTCATTGAAAATGATTTTTTTAATAAAAAAAATTGAATTCTAGCAATTTTAAACTTTCAAAACATAGTAATTGAAAAAGAAAAAAAGAATTCAATTGAATTAAATTTCTGTAAAATTCTAGTAATAAATAATTTTTTAAATATGCATAAAATAATTTTTTTAGCCTTCCAATCTCAACTCTAAATGGAACTATATATAGTATTTTCAATTATTTATTTTATTTATTTGATTATATGAAAAATTAAGATAAAAGAAAAAAAAATATATATTATCACTCAAAGAGTCATATTGGCTTAGATAACATGATAATTAACTAGAGAAAAGGCTTTCGAAGGAACATCTTCCATCCAAATGGATTCAATAGGAGTGCCATTATCCCATTTAGCTAAAGCATGAACAATTTGGTTTATTACTCTTGAGGCTAAGAATAAGCATTTTGCTCATCACATCAGATATTCATTGCCACTCTGACCTTAACATTATGTTTGGATGGAAGTTTTTAACAATTAAGTATGATTTTATAAAATTTCAAAACCATCCTCACTTGTTTTTGTAGAGGTTTTTGGATGTTGAGTATAATATGAGTAAATTTCACAATTCCATCCTTGAACAAAGAGTATTATAACAATGTTGTTTATGAACATCAATTTGCTATGTAAACTCCATGAACATCAGTTTGAATAACACTAAAATCCTTATCACCTAATATTGACAGTTTGTAGGCAATGCGGAGATGGATTTTTGGTTTTAATGTTTCCTATTCTATTTAGGATTTTATTTTAGTGTTTTCCTATTCCATTTTAGTTTCTTATTCTATTTAGGATTTTAATATATTTTTCTATTCTAGTTAGGATTTGTTTTTAGTTTTCCTATTTTAAATAGGATTAGTTATTTTTTTTCCTATTTATATGAGGATTTAATTTTAATTTTCCTTATTTAATCTAGGATTCCTATTGTAATTTAGTTTATCTAAGCTTCCTAATTGGTATATTAACTTTCATATTAGGATTAGGAGAATAAAATCTCTAAAAATAGGCATTAATTCTATATATTTTAGTTATTATTTTTATAAAAAAAAATTCCAACAAAGGTTTTCTCTCAATACACGTGTGTGTGTGTGTGTGTTATTATTGTGCTTTGCACTGCATCAAGTGGTATCAGGGAAATCAACCCAATCAAGATGGCTAACCTTAATGGAGGTAGAGATTATAGTGGTTCTTGCAATAGTAATCAAGGAACTAGAGCCCTTGACCATAGGGATAAAACTTTATATGATGTAAGCAATGTTTAGAGCAACAAATGGATCTTAGATTTAAGCGTATCGAGGGACGCTTTGAAGAAATTGTAGATCATCATGGTGCTTTAGGAATTATAAAAAAATAATGATTGATATGATAATAGAAAGCCAAAGGTAAATGTAGCTCATGGTGACCTTATCAATAGACCTTTTTCTACATGTAGGCAATATGTCTATTATGAAGGTTTAGAGGAGGAAGATGTCTATGAGCCAATCAAGTTCAATAAGCATCAGCATTACGGTGGTGATAAGAGAAGAGGTGAGAAATATTGAATGAAAATTAAGATTCCTAATTTCTATGGGAATGTCGACATAAAAGAATTCTTAGATTGGATCATGAAGGTGGATGAATTTTTTAACCATGTGGACATAGTATTAGAAAGATGGGTCCAATTGGTGGCTTGTTGGTTTAAAAGTGATGCATTTGTTTGGTGGAAATGAATAAAATCTGGAAGGAAGTGAGTAGGGAAAGGCCTTGTTCATACATGGCATATTATGAAATATTAGCTAGAATAGGAATTTTTTCCTCTAGATTATGAGCATATTTTATTCCAATAGAAACAATATTGTCAACAAGAGGTCTAGGTAAAGCCATTAATGGTTGAAAAATAAGAAAGTGAAGAACAAAGAGAGCTTTAGGATTCGACAATGTAACTTGAAGTGGAGGTGCTCAAGTTCAAAGAGTTTAAACTGAAAAACTTTAACCATTTCCTTTTGATATGATTGAAGATGAAGAGCTTGACGAATGTGTACTAGGGAATGAAAATTATCATGCCTTGGAGATCTTAAAGGAAATTGTAGAGGAACAATGAATAGAGAAAACAATGGATATTAAAGAAACTCAAGTCAAGGAGTTGATGGAAGTTAATATATATGTAACTTTTTAGTTCCTATTATTTTCATCGATTTTATTTACCTAGGTCTTTTGGTGGATACGAAGGAGAATGTGAAGATATTCACTTCAATTTTTTTGTAATTTATCATTATTGAGATTGACCAAGAAGACAATATGGTGAGTTGGTCTTATAACTTTTTTTAATCTTTCAACACTTCAAAATCTAAAGACGAATTTTAAGTGGGAGAGAATGGTATGTGAATTGCTGGGACAACATTGTTGGATTTGTGCAAGTTGTTATAACTTATGGATGAGTATTTTTCAAACGGGGAAGTATGATGCAAAGATGGATTTTCAATTGTAATGTTTCCTATTCTAATTAGTGTTTTATTTTATTGTTTTCCTAGTCAATTTAGTTTCATATTCTATTTAGGATTTTAAAGTATTTTCCTATTCTAGTTAAGATTTGTTTTTAGTTTTCCTATATTAATTAGGATTAGTTATTTGTTTTCCTATTTCTATTAGGATTTTTTTTCCTATTTATTCTAAGATTCCTATTTATAATTTAGTTTCTCTAAACTTCCAAATTAGTAGATTAATTTTCTTATTTGGATTAGGAGTTTCTTATTTGGATTAGAAGATTAAAATCTCTTATTTCTATGTATTTCAGGTTAGTTTTATATGAATAAAATTTCCAGCTGAGGTTTTTCTCTCCATATACATGTGTGTGTGCTACTTTTATGCTTCGTGCTGCTTCATATGGCATCTCCATGCTAGTATTTCTTTCTTCTCTATATCACCCTCTCTTCTCTCTCAAACTTTCCTCTCTCTCTCTCTCTCTCTCTCTCTCTCTCTCTCTCTCTCTCTCTCAATTAGACATAGTGACCCACACCCTTTCCTTTGATGCTATCTCCTCCTTTTGTCAACACTAACCAACTATGGTTTCTATCTTACCTCTTCCTCCCACACCATCATTTCTCTCTCTCTCTCTCTCTCTCTCTCTCTCTCTCTCTCTCTCTCCTTATAACCCATTAGTAAAAGATCAATAAACCCAGCGTTTGTTAATCTCAACATGCTAACAAACCTTGAGTTCAAAGAGGAGAAATGGAAGAACACAAATCGAGTTTATGGGAGAACCCTAAGTTCATGTTGTTCCTCATTCTCATTTGAAATCAATAAATACATCAATCTCATTCAAAATTCAATAACAATCTCATCTCAAATATAAAAAAAAATTCTAGAATCTTATCGCAAAAATTAATAAATAAAAAATTTTATTCTCAAATAAAGCAAACCATTTTCTTCATCTTCAAAGCCATTGCCTTTATCTCTACTAACCATAACAACTTTTATTTCACTCTGTTACCTCTACTCACTGTTGTCATTAGCGTAAAAATAGTCTTCATCACCCCACTAAAATCATACAACCATTGCAGCTCACTTGAATAAAGTTCTATATCCACCATTCAATCAGAGGGAGGATTAACAACTAAATAACAATCACCATTATTTTCTTGTGGGAAAAAGTCCTTCCTCTTTTGCTATTGACTATTGATAGACACATGACATCACCATTGCAGTAGCATTTTTAAGTGGGAATTAGAGACATTCTTTATAAGAGGAAATGGCCTCTCAAGCTCAAAATATGTATTTGGAAGGGTCTCCTAGAACTGAAATCATTGGTTTTTCTAGTGAGATTGTGAAGGTTAAATCCCCCTATAAATTCCATCCACATTTTCTTTTCATCCTCATCAAGACTGATGAGATTAGGCCATGGAACAACTTAAAGCCCATACACATTGACAACGTCGATTCTCATTCTTTATCAATAACTTTGTCACTTATTGATCAATTTAATCCATCACCACCACTAGTAATTTAATCCCAATTAATTCCAAATGAAACAATAAATAAATAAATAAATCTTTAAAAAATAACACTAAAATTAAAAATTCAAAATATAAAAAAGGGGAAATTTGCTTATTCAAAGAGGGTCTTTATGACTTTAAGTTTCAAGGAGATCCAATTTGTCATTTTTTTTCTCACCTATTTTGAAAGATCCAAAATTGTCACTACTCGATATGCATATAATGCATTTTAGCAAAAACTGAAACTCTACTATTGTCCCGAATAATCTTAGCCTTCAATTTCTTAAAAAAAATTAAAAAAATAAAACATAGAATGAAGGGAGGGAGGATGTGCTAGTGATAGGAGTAGGGAGGGTAATGAGCTCAGAAATGGCAAGGGTAACTAGTAAAATCCCAAATTGAGGATTTTGAGTACTTTTGCCATAGAGGATGCCATGTGGCTTGACAAGTCAAAATTTTTAATTTTTTTTATTTAATTAATCTCTCCCTCTCTCTCTCTCTCCTCCCCCCCCCCCTCCCTTCCCTTGAAAGAGCATCTCATAACTAATCTTCTCTAAGTCTTCTTGCAACAAATGGGGTTTTCCTACTACCAGTGCTAGTCATATCATATGGTTAAGCCATCTTTTGAAGAAACTGCGCTCAAGATGAAAAACATATTAAAAAGGAATACATTTTGATTCATGAGTTTTGTTTTTATACTTGTATGTTCCCCACAAGCATAAGAAGCACAAATAAAATATGGATGAATGAATAAAAGGAATATTTATAAAAGTCAAGTAAAAGGATTATCAAGAGCATGGTTCACAATACAAAAAAAGATCCTAGTTAAATCAAATTACCTGTTCAATGCTATCACATGTTCATAAGAATGAAGAAATAAGAAATGTGTGCTAAAAACTATTGTAGTTGGCTACTGTTGTGTTCACAAGTTAAATGTTGGACATTGAGATTGTTGTCCTTGCTTACAAGACCATTATTGTCTCTTTAACTTGGGTATAGCAATACTATAAGTTAACATTGTCATGTTCTGATACTTTTGAATGAAATTATGTCATTAGAATAGTTCTTTCATCTTTGCCATTTCATTCACTATGGTTTTAAGTGGCATGGAATAATGAAAATAATCCTTTATTGTTTCATAATAGACTTGCAATGGTGTCATTCATAAATGTAGTTATTTTTCAATCAGCATGGTTCTTGAGGGAAAATAAAAGCTAAAAGGTTCATATGCTGACACATTGCATCTAGATGAAGGACACTAAGATTTAAAATAGATATGCATTCCCTTTACTCCACTGCATGTGTTGCATGGGAGTAAGCTACTTTATCAGGTCTTAGCTAAAAGTATACTTTGTTAGTGGTATTGTACCATACCATTGACATCATTAGCATACTACTTTACGCCATTTAGCCCAAGTGATTTGATTTATGCATTCTGATATTTAGGCATTCTATGATGCTTAGGCTAGAGATGAGGCATGGCACCACCTGTAAAAGCGTAAATAATTTAAGATTATAATTATCCAATATGCAAGAAATGCCAACTTTTAGATTTTGAGTGGGTTCTTATACTAAATCCAATTGAACATTTGTGGTGTTTTACAGCTGATTCGGCCTCTAATGATGATAATAATGCAATAATTATGTGTAGATTGTACTTGCGCTTTTGTCTTATTAATGACATATTTCCTTTCATAGTATGATGAAGGAGGGGGGGAGGGGGGAGGGGGGTTGGGATGAGGGAGAGAGAGAGAGAGAGAGGTGAATCAAATAAAAAAAAATTAAAATAGTAACTTGTCAAGTCACATGGCATCCCGTGTGGCAAAAGTCAAAATTCCCAATTTGAATTTTTGTTAATTGGATAAAATTTCTTCAATTTCAAAAGTTTTAATTAAATCGTCCAAAATTAAAAGATGTAAATAAAATGAGCAACCAATGTAAAGATTTGGATTTATTTTACCAATAGGCCTAATAATAAATTGTTGTTGCTAAATTATGATATTAAAGTACTTAAATACATTAAAATAATTTATTTTTAATAAAAAATAATATAATATTACGTGGGGAGGGGTACGGGTATTTAGAGCTGGGTTAGGAACAATTGTCATCTCTAAGGAGAGGTGGGAATGTATTGTGAGAGGAAAGAAGGGAAGAGAGGAGACAAAAAAAAAAAAAAAAAAAAATCTTGGGATAGAAACAAGAGGAAAGAGAAATTTTTATGTGGATGAGAGAGCATTTTTTTTTTTTATTCATATGGTGCTAGAATAAAAGTGTCATGTAAACCGGTTAACTAGAAAATTGGCAAATTTATTATTGCTACCGGTCAAATAAATTGGGTAACATTAAATTGCTCTCTAATATGATAAGATTATAAATTTGAACTATTTTAACATTTAATTTATTGACTAAATTATTATATAAATTTTATTTTTTGAATTGGGTTCAGCAAATATTTTCAATTATTTTTGCTTGAAGTTAAATTTTCATTGTAATTCTGTTGTTCATGTATCTTTAACATTTTTCGGTTACACAAAAATATATAGTTATTTAACTAAAACAAAAAAATAATCTAATGCAAAAAAGCAAAAAAAAAAAAAAAGAGAGAGAGAGAAAAACAACTGCTGATAGTGAAGACTTTAAAGGTAACTTTCAACTTTTTAGGAAAAAATTATAATTAACTATGTAAAAGAGCATAAATTGTGTGTTTAGGTGACTTTATATAAAGAATGTAGGTTAACTTTATATTAATGGATTACAATATAATATTAATTTTTATTTGATTTGCTTTAATTTAATTCACAATTTGTTTCAATTTAACTCTTTCCTTTATATATGAAAATTAATTTATTTTAATTCTGTTGGGCTTAATGGGGTGAGAAAAGTAGAATAAAAATTAATAATAATAAAATTAAGCTACAAAATAAATTTATGATGAGATATAATGGTATATTTTTAAATTATGATTTAATTAGTCATAATGAGTGAGTGATTTAATTATAAATAAGTAGAAAAAGCATTAATGATTTAGTTAGAAAAAGAAATGGAGAATTAATTTTGTTTCCCTTACTCTTAAATATATTATTATTTAATTAATTAATATTAGTGAGTGAGCTATTGAATTATAAACTAAGTAGGAAAAGTATCATTGCTTCGATTACAAATAGAAAAATAAATGGAGAAATTAGTGGAGGCTAAAGAAATAGTGCTAGAAAATAGTAGCAATCAAAATGGTGAAAAATAAAGTATTAGTTTGAAGCATGGTGACACTGTTTTAATGATAATTCTGGCACAAGCTACTATCTTCTAAAATTCAATGAACTCTTTCTAATATTACAAGGAAATAAGAATTAATATAAATATATAAATAAGATTTGTGAATTGAGACCAATAAATATTGAAAGAAGTAATAAAAAAAATAGAGCAAATTAAAAGAAGATTTAAGAGTAATTAGATCAAGAGAGAATACTTGGTAAGAATAAAAAGATTTGCTATGTGTCAAATGGCAGAATATATTAACTATTGATAGGCAGAGATAAAGAAAATTCATATCAGAATTAATTAGACATTAAATCATTGTTAATTAAAAAGTTATTTTTTAATTGCAAGAATTTTAACGTTGTTATTAAAATATTAGAACTCTAAAATATTAACCATAAACTTTGATCAAATAAGTTGACAGTTGCTCTTAAATTAGTGACTTCAATGGCCTTAAGTTTTTCTTTTAATGACCATAAGTTATTTATTTATTTATAATAATAATAATAATAATAATAATAATAATAATAATAAATATTTTTAAAAATATTTCACTAAACGGTTTTGATTTTTCTTTAAAATAAATATAGTCTTGATTTTACTGCTATTGACATTTGTAAATAAAAAATTAGGGAATATGGTAATGGATGATAATTATATTTAGTAATTAATACTTTTTCATTCTTTCAATTTGAAAGATTAATTTAATTAAGAACTATATTTAAAATATTAAATTATATAATAATTATATATTACAACTGATTAAAAACTTAAAAAGAAATTTAAAAACTAGTGTATAGATATTACCTTTAATAATTAGATATAAAAAATTTAATAATTAATTTCTTATAAAAATTTAAATATCCCTTAAATTTTATAAGATAATATGAAAAAATAACATCAATAAATTTAGTTAAAAATTATCACTTGATAATGAATTTGAAATCTTACGAGGCAAAAAATCTCAATCCTTAAAATCACCCCTTAATATAAATGTAATAGATTTGAAATCCTATATATATAACAATATTAAGAGAAAATCTCTTCATTATATGTATATTATTGGCTGTGTAGGTTTTTATTATTTTATTTATCTTTATATAAAAAATGTCCTTTTATTTCAAAGTTTTTTAAAAAACAATGATGGCAATTAATATTAAAAAAAAGGATATCTTAACCTTTAGAATAATTTATGAAATTAAAACTTATAATTTCAATAGTCGAATTAGAGAAATAAATTAATGGAGGAAAAACGTGGCCAGATCTCTCAATAGGAAAGTGCATTAGCATAGCTTCAGGAATAAGATGCTTTCAACTTGAATTTACGCCACTCTACTTAAATATTAGAAATATGGAGAAACATATGCCTTTAATTAATCACTTAATGGTTAATTATCTTAAATATTTTAATAATTAAATATTTATTTATAATTTAAAAAATTCAGAATTCAATTTTTTAAAAAAGTTTAATATAAAAAATTAAGAAAAAGTGTATGCTAATGATTACTGTTCTTTTTTTTAAATTTATTTTTAATTGAATTTATTTTGGTATATATATATATTTCATGCCATCATTTGACCTTCTAACTCAGGAATCCCAATTATAAAGGTCAATTTGATTCTCTAATGAAATGCAATGCATGTTGATTGCTTGCTATATGTATTATTGCATCATTTATTAATTATTTCATAAGAAAAGTAGTTTTCATTCCTATATTTTATTTTATTACCAACCACTTTTCCTTTTATTTTAATAATAACATATTATATTAAGAAGCACAAGAAAGTAAATCATTCATTATAAGACTATAGAGATGGTAGAACTTCTTCAATCCAATTTAACTCCTCATTTAAACTAAAGACTTTTTAGTAAGATTTTTTATTGGCTTCTCTAAACATATGGTTGAACTTGAAATAAGTGCACTTTTGAACCACTATGAACAGATGAATAATCAAGACAAGTAACCAGCAAGTGTTGGGTGTATTGTTAAGGGGAGAATTTAGAGGATGAAGCATGTCGGATCCACTTCTTGATCATGAGAGGATGAAGCAATTGCACTATTTGTAATTTGTAGTGCAAAGTTATGAGCACTCTGGACTGAAAACAAATCGTTTTTAGAGTGATGCCATACCAAGATATCCTTCAGTCACGCACTAGTCAAAGAGATAGAACATATCTGATCAAGTTCAAAAGGCAAAATGACCGTGTCAATTAGGGCTCCGTTCCCCCTTGCAATTTCATGATCAATGAGCTCTCCCACTGTAGCATCTTCATTGATCAGTCCCAAGGGACCAAACTCGAAGTCCATTCTATTCAGTCAACCAGCTATCTTTCCAAATTCTAATATTGCTTCTGTGATTCCCACCAGCCACCTTGATCCTTTCTTAACCAACCATCTAGCTTGCACAATATATATTCCTCCATGTCTAACTCGGCTGATAGCTTCTATCAGCTTTTAGGAAGTATTGTCTTACTTTAAAAAAGCGAGCTACAAGAGAATTTTGGTCAATTTCTAATCCCCAGTTGCTTCGCTAAAAATTTAAAGACATGTAAATGCCTAAAGCCAATACCACCCCATGACTTTGACTTGCATAATTTCTTCCATGCACAACAATGGATTTTGTTCTTCTCTTTCTATTGGCTTCACTAGAATTCAGCCATTAAAGATCCAATCCTCAACAGACTTACCATGGTAATTTAAAACAAAAAAACTCATCATATAAGAGCGAATAGATTAAAATTTCACTTTAAGAAACACTTATTTCATGCTCTTGAGATTTAGCAAGGCCTTTAATTTAGTCCTTATATTTTTAAAAGTAAGTAATTTAGTCCCTAAAGTTTGATTAAATATTAATCAACTTTAAAAGATAGTAAAAGTTTGAAAAGATTTTAATTAAATTAAAAAGAAAATTTTGCAGCCTATAAAATAAGAATTTTGCACCTTTATTGTTGATAAATTTATAATTTTGAAATAATTAAATCTTTTTATTTAAATTACTACAATCATTAAATAACTTACTAATATTAATAAAAATTTAATTATTCATGGGCAAAAAATTTTTATGATAATCTTTTCTAAAAAACCATTTTTATAAAAAGCATTAAATCAATATTAAAAATTTTAAATATTTAAATAAATATATTTATTTATCAATTAAATATTGGTTCGAGAAATTGACATATTCATATTAATTTTTCATGTGTGTATAAGTTGATACATATATATTTTATAAAATTTGAACACAAAATCATACGTATTAGTTAAAAAAAAAATTACTTCTAGAAAGATTATAATGTGCAGGATTTTTTAAAAACTTTTATTTTTTTAGAAAATAGGAGAGAAATTGCATAAAGAAGAGAATTATTAATTTAAAATCTTAAATAATGAAGGAAATTTATATTGTTATTTTTTTAATTAAAGATGGAAACAAGAGATAATATGAGTTATTAGCACAGAGAGCTATTTTAATTTTTTTTTATTTAAAAAAATTTAATTAAGAATGTTTTAGTGTCTTTATAAATTATTTATTAAATTGGTTGTCGTCCTAATAAATTAGATTGTGGAAATAAATTCTCCTTCTATGTAATGGCTCCTCTTTTTATATTGTCCTTAAAATCAATACTTAAATGTTAAAAGTTATAACAATAATAGAATTAAATTAGTTCATTCATTATTTAAGTGAATTAAAATGCGCTCATTATAATAAAAATAAAATTATTTAAATGATATATAATTAATATTTATCATAATTTATATTAATATTACTGTCCACGATGTTATGGATATAATTTTTTTATTAAATTTATTATATTTTTATTTATAAATAAAATTATATATACATTTACATTAAATAACATGATTATTTATAACTTATTATTAAAAATTATTTAGTTGTTTCTATCTTTCACATATACGAAATACATTCATAAATGCTTTGGTAAAAAAAATTATATTGTTCTGATTGTACAAATTAATAGCCTAAAATAATAATTATTTTGAATGGAAAATTTTGGTCTAAATTTACTTTTATTATAAACAAAGTCAAGTCAATTTAAATTATTCTAAAATAAATAATGCGTAGTGATTAAGATAAAATTAATTATTTAATAATTAAAAACAATTCATTATTTGAGATAAAATTTTAAAATTTTAAATTTTTATATTTAAAAAACTAAAGTAAGAATTGGGAAGATTTAATCAATTCAAAGAAAGAAAAGGAAAAACAGACCTAATAAAAGTTGCATAGCATTGTTGTTGAAATAATAGTAACTCAAAGTTAAATTTTTATATATAAATAAAAATTGCGTTTGTGAGATTTTTGTAATATTTTAATTTATATTTTTTAATAACAATATTATGGATTATTTTTAGTTTATTTTAAATTGAAATTTTGTATTTTGTAAATTCATATTGTTAAAGTATATATTTAATAAAAAGATATAAAATATCTTTTATTTTCAATTGATAGTTTAATTATATGTTGATTATATTAAATTTTTAAGTAAATGTTGAATAAGTTTAATAATAAAGTATTTCAATAATTTAAAATTAAAAAAAATAGTGAGATTTATTTTAATTATGTTAGAGTTATTAAAAAAATTATACTCATAATTATATTAATAAATCAAAGAAAATTTTAAATAAAAAGTTAAAACTAAAATCAATGTACAATGGAAATAAATTAATAATATTATTTACATGATAATTTTGTGTATTAGAATATATCGGATAAATTTCTTTTGTTATTTAATAATTTAATTAAAAAATATAAATTTAGATTTAATTTTCATATAATATTTATTTTTATTTAATTATATATTTTTTAAAATATATAAATTAATTAATTAAATTTACTAAAATAAAGAAATTAAATAATAATATTTTTTAAAATATATTAATTAGCTAATTAATTTTTTTAAAATAGATGGGTTAAATAATAATTTAAATAATATAAATAATAAAAAATTTAATAAAAAAATTAAATAATTTAATAAAAGCGAAAAACAGATACTAAATATTAAAAATTTTAAAATATAAAAATTAAATAATTAATTTTATTAAAGTATAAAAATTAAAAAATACTTTTCTCAAAAATATGCTGCTAGAAAAATGTTATTAACTCTTTCTATTTTAGGTTATATAATAAAATAATTATATATCACTTTAAACTGAACTATGATTTCGATTTTATTTTACATTGTAGAAATTACATAAATATTTTTCAAGAACCAAATTAAAATTGAATTAAAATAAAAAAATCAAAATATTAAAAGAATCAAATTAAAATATTAAATTAAATTTAAATCAAATTAAAAATTTAATTATATTTAATTAAACTTTAATTTTATTAAAAATTAAAATTCAATCGAAATATGAACTAAATTAGAATGAATTAAAAATTTAACTTATTTAATTTGATTTGATTTATATTAAAAATCAAAATTAATATTAGACTAAACGCCACTAATTAAAAAATATTAAATTTAATTTTTAAATTAATTTAAATATATTTTATTTAAAATTTATATATTTAAAATAGTATCTTAGAATTCAATGGTGGAAGATGCTAGTATTGAAATTGTTTAAATTAATTGTGATTTTTAATAATTTTTTTATTTTTTTTAAATTAAAAAATAAAAAGCTGTAAAATATTGGAACACGTGGCTTCAATCACTGAATTCACGTACAGTGTAATATAATGGGTATAAAGAATAAAATATTAAAAATACAGTTGTCAAATAAAAAATAAAAGTGGGTTCCCAAACAGTGATTTAGGATTTGGTTGTCGTACATACAAGTAAAATTATCCACGCTATGTTGCTGATTGTTATTAATATTTTATTTTATAAAATTTAATTATTTAGTAAT
Organism: Hevea brasiliensis; assembly: GCF_030052815.1. Taxonomy (NCBI): domain Eukaryota; kingdom Viridiplantae; phylum Streptophyta; class Magnoliopsida; order Malpighiales; family Euphorbiaceae; genus Hevea; species Hevea brasiliensis. The sequence continues at coordinate 68,309,578 of NC_079504.1, read as the reverse complement.
AAAGATAAAATAATTAATAAATAATTTTTTCATTTTTTAAAAAATACTTTTTTTTTCATTCCTTTCAAATTATAATCCAATTTATTTTCAAAAAGTAATTAATTTATTAGCTTTTTAATATATTCATATTCAATATATATTTTTATTAATAATATATCATTAATAAATTGTAATTAGAGTAATTAATATGAGTAATCTAGTATTAATGGAATTTATATTAGAAAAAGAATAATAAAATTTATTACTTTCATGCATTAAATTTTTTTTTATTATTAAGGTTAAGAGATAAAAAAATTTATTTTTTCAAAATTATATTTTAAATAATGTTAAAAAAAGTTATTTAATTATTTTAGAGTTTTTTTGAAAGCAATTATTTCAGAGTTCTTAAATATTTCAAAATGTAATTTTTCGTAATGGCATATATATATATATATATATATATATATATATATATATTTGAATTTTTAATTTATATTAAATTAAAAAAAATGATAAAAGCATTTAAAAGAAAAAGATGTTTGAAGGAGTGAAGTGTGCGGAGTCATGGACAGTAATTATATTATACAACGGTGATTACATATACGATATCTTATATAGAATAACAATCCAATAAAGGTGAACCCTCGAAAATTATAATCATTAAGTAACTACTCAATAATTTTTTTATTTTTAAAATTTAGTAATTACTTTTACTTATTTATAATTCATCTATTTATTTACTATTCCATGTGGATTTGCCTACATGGAATCACTTTAATAGGATATAATTTTTCCATGGATAGATATTGAATGGATTCACACTCTTATGAAAAATTTACAAAAACAAAATTAATAAAATAAAAAAATATATGGTTTGTATTTTTTTTAGATAAGTAAATATAGGGTTTGTATTTAGAATTTGACCTTACACATAATTAGTTGATGTGTTTTTTAAAGTATATTTTAATTCTTACCCTTTTATTTTATCAATTATATAATTTTTTTTATTAAAATTCATTCTTTATATTAGAAAATTCAAATGCAGAAAAATCATTTCTTTTAATTTTTTTTACCTTTTGTCCTTATTATGTATTATATTGATCCAAATTGACATATTATTAAGCAATGCTGAAGTCATTGAAATTTTAATTTAATAGTGTTAATTTTTTTTTGAGATTATAATCAAATTAAAAAAAAAAGAAATGTGACAATTAAAAAACAAAATTAGTTAGTAAGAAAGAAAAACTTGGGAAAGTGGAAGTTAATGGACCTCAAGCTGAAATTCTAGAGGCCCATATTTTAAAGAAAAGCCCATCACCAAAAGAAAGGAAAAAAAATTAAATAGATAAAAAAAAAAAAAACTCAGTCACTGTTTCCACAAGGATTCAAGGCATGGGCAGAGGGAATGTAAACTGCATCGTTTCGCTTGGCAAGCATCAGAAAAATAGAGGAAACTCAAAACAGATAAGATAAACAAAGATAAAAAGACCAAACTCTCCAAATATATCAGGCAAATAGGAAAGGACATAATTTGAAGATTCTCAAATCAAACTGTTCACTGCTATAGTAACAGATATCCTCCTTAATGTATAGTAATAGATATATAATTTTAGGAAATCACATGTTGATAATGCAAACTAATATGCGTCAATAATATAAAGAAACACATAGACCAATAATTATCAAAAAGTTACATTTAAATTTGTGCCTATATTTATAACAATTAATTTTTATTTTTATATAAAAAATGCTATAAAGCTCAAATTGAGCCAACTCAAAAGTAGCATATTAGTAATTAAATTGAAAGTTCATTACCCTTTTAAGATATGAGCCATTTAGCTAACTTATAAGCCACTTGACTATGAAATCTCTTCATTCAATATTTATTTACTAAACAATAGTTTCCAATGTCAGTTTAAGATGCTAGGCAATTGTTGGAACTTTGAAAATTGAAAGCTTCATGAATCCTCTTTATGACTATAACCTACTTCATGGCTCATGCAAATGAATAACCTCACGCATTTCATTAATCAAGCTCTCATATCTAGATTTACTCCCAAAATATGAAGCTCACAAACAACAGAATGAAAGAAAAATTTTATATTATCTTCAGCGGTTAGTGGTATTGGATGTCAAGTTTAGGAACAATTCAAGAAAGGTTAGAAGAAATAGTGTAGCTTGAACAAAGTGGTGGGAGTTCAAAGGAGTAAAGCAAGTAAAGTTCAAAAATGAGCTTCGTGAGTTCGAAGCATGGAAGCTGGATGTGGAGGCCAATGATATGTGGATACAGATGGCATTAAAGATTACAGAAGTAGCTAGAAAAGTACTTGGAGAGTCTAGAGGACATGGACCGCCCTCAAAAGAGAGATGGTGGTGGAATGAGGAAGTACAAAAGGCAGTGGAGAGAAAGAGGGAATGGTATAAGAAATTATCCAAGTGTGATAATAATGAGGCATATGAACAGTATAAGACAGCAAAGAAAGAGGCAAAAAAGGCAGTTAGTCAAGCAAGAGCGCAGGCCTTTGAAAAGTTATATAAGAAACTTGAAATTAAAGAAGGGGAGAAAGATATTTATAGATTAGCAAGGAGGAGAGAAAAGAAATGTCAAGATCTCAATCAAGTTAGGTACATTAAGAATAAAGAAGAAAAAGTATTGGTGAAAGATGAGGACATTAAAGAAAGATGGAGAATTTATTTTGATGATCTCTTTAACAATAGTCAAAGTGGTAATAGCGTGAATATAGACTACAGAGCAATAGAAAAGAATGTGAATTATACTAGAAGGATTAGATCTTTAGAGGTAAAGGAAGCACTTAAGAGAATGAAAGCGGGTAAAGCCTATGGACCGGATGGAATACCAATTGAAGTGTGAAAGTGTTTGGGAGATATAGTAGTGGCATGGTTAACTAAATTGTTTAATAAGATTCTAAACTCAAAGAAAATGCCTGATGAATGGAAGAGGAGTATTTTAGAACCTATTTTTAAAAATAAAGGAGACATGCAGAGTTGCTTAAACTATAGGGGAATTAAACTCGTGAGCCATACTATGAAGTTGTGGGAGAGATTTGTGGAACATTGACTACGTCATGACACTTCTGTCTCTCCCAATCAATTTGGCTTTATGCCTGGTCATTCAACTATGAAAGCGATCTTTCTCATTAGATCTTGATGGAGAAATATAAAGATGTGAAGAAAGATCTACACATAGTTTTTATTAATTTGGAGAGGGCTTATGATAGTGTTCCAAGAGGTGTCTTATGGAGAGTGTTAGAACAAAAGAAGGTATCTATTAGGTACATATAAGTGTTAAAAGATATGTATGAAGGAGCAACTACTATTGTACATACAGTGGAAGGGGACACAAGAGATTTTCCTATCTCAATTGGATTACACCAAGGTTCAGCTGTAAGCCCTTACCTTTTTACATTAGTTTTAGATGAATTGATGAAACATATACAAGAGAGTATCCCTTGGCACATGATATTTGCAGATGATATAATTCTAATAGATGAGATACGAGAAGGAGTCAATAGAAAGCTAGAGCTTTGGAGAAGTACTCTAGAGTCAAAGGGTTTTAAGTTAAGTAGAACGAAGACAGAATACATGCATTGCAAGTTCAGTGAAGGCCGAACTGGTGATAGGAAAGGAGTTAGTTTGGATGGAGTGATACTGCTCCAAAGTAATCACTTTAAATATCTCGGCTCAATCCTTCAAGTAGATGGGGGATGTGAGGAGGATGTTAGTCATAGGATTAAAGCCGGATGGTTGAAGTGAAGAAGTGCCATGGGAGTTTTATGTGATCGCAAGATTTCCAATAAGTTAAAAAGAAAATTTTATCGTACATCTATACGATTGGCCATGTTATATGGTAGTGAGTGTTGGGCACTGAAGGAGTCATATGTGTCTAAGATAAGAGTTGCGGAGATGAGAATGTTAACGTGAATGAGTGGTCATACTAGACTAGATAAAATCCGTAATGAGAGTATTAGATAAAAGGTAAGAGTGGTGCCAATTGAGCATAAGTTGAGAGAAGGGAGATTGAGGTGGTTTGGTCATATGAAGCGTAGACATACGGAAGCTCCAGTTAGACAAGTAGAGCACATTAGGTTAGAGGATAGAAAGAAAAGAAGGGGTAGACCTAAACTGACTCGGAGGAGAGTAGTACAACATGACCTAGAAGCATTACACATTTCTAAGGATTTAACCCAAAATTGTTTAGAATGAAGAAAGAAAATCCATATAGCCAACCCCAAATTCTTGGGATAAAGGCTTAGTTGAGTTGAGTTGAGTTGAGTTGAGTTTAGCGATATTTGACCTAGGATCTACAACTCATAGCAAGAGTGCATCGCAATTATTATTGACATGAGCAGGAGCTTGTACAAATCATATGACATAATGGAGGAGGCCTTGCAAGCATTCAATCATGCTAATAGCTTGCCTATGAATTCAGATCATGGTGGAGATGGAATGTCTCTGGAATCTCAACAACTTTTGGCAACGAAGAGTAATGTTCTTGGAATTTTGAATGATTTGAGTGGTTAGAGATTCCTTGGGAAACTCAAACATCAAGATTCAAGTGAAGTACTTTATTTACCAATTTTCCTAGATTCAAAGTCAGGGGAAAAAGGTAAATTTTTCTTTCTATTCTCATTTTAATCTTCAAAATGGTTTTCAAAGCATGATTTTGGATGGGACATATGTAGGAGGGGGGGGGGGGGGGGGGGCGTGGGGCAAAATATCATCCATTAGAATTATATAAAATGCACCAGGTAATGCCTAGGAAAGATGGTGGAGTCACAATGGTCTTACTTAATTACCACCTCCTTAGACAGCATTTCCTAGACATGCACTTCATACAATCCTAATAGAATTAAACCAATGGTAAGTACCGTCTTCTCATAACACTACCACGGTACTAAGGATTTATGCCACAAAGCCATAGATAGACAGGATGTCACACCTTACCCCTCTGTAAGGTATAACATGATCCCGTAGAATACCTAATGAACTACCGAACTTCACCTACTGATAACTCATTAAGTACCCTATAAGGGATTTTAAACAATTTTCTTACTTTTGACAAGTGGTGAGCATTTTCTATTAGGTATTTAAAACATTTAGTTAAAATTAAAACTAGTTAATATTTTTGGTCCATTTTAGTTTTTCGTAAATTTTATAAAAATTTTGACAGAGTTCTGTCTGTATTTTGAGAAACCAATTCTTCAAATACCTGTAAAAAGCACTTCTAAAAATTTTTCTCAACAACTACTTCAATTTTACAATCAAACTTAATCCATTTCAACAACTCCACAATCATTTCAATCAATTTCTCAAGTTCAAAATTTAATAATCCTCAAAATACTAGCAATACATTTCACTCATATTTCATTAGAGACAAAACAATTTATATACATCCTTACAAAATTTACATCAAAAGAATTACAAACTAAACTTTATTACAGACTTCATACGAATTTTGTACAAGCTGCTCAAGACCCATTTATATGTCCATACATTTATATGCAATACATACATCAAACGAAATATTTACAATTAGGGTATAAATTATACCCGGTGACTTCAAGCTGATAGCTCCTCACACCTCAGCAGCTCAGTCTGCTACTCCTCTAGTCTCTGTATCTGCGACAGCAATAGAAGCTATCGCTGAGTACTAGGACTCAGTGGTGCACAACATACTAAAATAATCTTTATGCAAAACTTAAATCACATTTATTTAAAAATTTGGCTGAACATGAGAATTAAGTACAAATCATGCATTATGAGATTTTAATCCCAAACAATTTCATTTTGAAGTATCAAATCACATTTCATAAAACCCACAGTTAGATCATGCCATTCGAAACAAATAGAATCTCAATAGCCAGAGGCTAAAGAGAAATCACATCACAAGGCTAGCTAGCTCAAATATATGGATATCCATTCACATCCTCTTCTACTGGCACACCTCAACACTTCTCCAGAGAAGGAATCAAAATTCGAAACTAATTACCCCCACTAGTCATGCTAGTGAGGTGTTCAAATATATGGTCATGACACTGTGGTTTCAAAACTTATCTTAACAATTTGCTAAACATTGTCATTTCAAATATACATAACTAACTTTCCACAATTTAAATCAAAACATCATAAAAATTGTCATAATTCACTGATTCAAAACAATATGCAAAAATAATTTACAAAATTATACGTTGTGCACAAACCTTAAGCGAGTCGCCTCTTGACCTCGACTCGGTTCCTCGGGTTCCTTCCCTGTATTCTTTTCAACTGAAACACACAATTTTACAATGTTTCAGTACTAGAACTTAACATAAATCCAAAATAAATTTAGCCTCATTTTTACCTAGCTCTAACGTGCTAAACTCGACGTTCTTGAAATTTTGTGTTTCAGGTTACTATTCATTACACTATTCAAGTCAAATTATTGACTTTCTAAGGCTTAATAGGTATGGGAATTCCAACTTCACCCATATACCACATTTTGGTCACCAAACTTGTTGGTTTTGATCATTTTCTCAAAACTTAGGTCTTTTAGGCAAAATTGCCAAATTTTTAGTTTTGGTGTCCCTAATTGTACTGTTTCATTGGTCAGTTTACTGTTGGAATTTGGCAAAACTTTCTTCATAGAAAATGTTCCTTATTGTCTTAAGTTTATTCTCCTTTTTGAATCACTCCAATTGGAGTTTTGTAGCTCAAGTTATAGCCAAAATACAGTTACTATTCATGCTGCAAAATTTATTTCTGGCAGATTTATTATTCCAACTTCGTTCAGCAATTTGATCAAGTTAAGTCCATAATTTGGTCTAATTTTCTTCATATGAAATGTTCTACTATGTTTTAGATTTCCATCGGTTCAAGAATCACCTAAATCGGAGTTTTCTAGAGAGAGTTATAGCCATTGAAACTTTACTGTTCATAAGGGTCCTAAGGACCGCAGCGTCACATTTTACGGTTCGAAATTTGAGTTTAAAACGACTTCGCAATCGTTCCCGAGAAGGTCACCCATCGCTGTGACTCTCGGCTCGTTTAACTTCTTATGTTCTGTTTTTCTTATTTATACTTAACTAATTGGACATTACTAATTATTTGTATTTAAGGCTTATCTAGTTGTCTTAAGTGTGGTTCTAATCTCCTTAATTGTCCGGACCGACTCCGGTCACCGGAACAGTGAAATATACCAGGCTATACAAATGGGAGTGTTACACAGGAGTCGCCACCTGGGTAATAACCGGGACATATTTAATGTTTCTTTCGAGGGTCATTGATGGCAACTTACTCCTTGCAGAGTTTCCACAACCGTCATTACCATAGCCCAATGTCTAGGTTCGGGATAGTGGGTACGTAAGGGGAAGGTGTTAGGCACCCCTTACGCCTGCTCTAACCTCGTTAATTCGAGTGTCAGTCCTCTACTAATGTTTCTAGAAGTCTTATTTATTCATTTATTAAATTTTATCCTAAAAAATGCAATTCTAATCCTACACACGCAAGTAATTCACAAAAGGGTTGTTGTTTACACACAATTTTCATGCACAAGTAATTCCTATCTATGGGGTTGCTAATTATTTAAATGATATTTACCAGATGACTAAAATTAATTTGTTATTTAGAATTTAATTTACAAATAAATTCAATTTCAAATAACCCTACGTTTCTATTTAACATAATTAATTAATTTTCACCAAGTTACCATAAGGATAATTGAACTAAGTTAATTATGTACATGTGTAATTTATTCTAATATCACATAAGGCCCAAACAATTACAACCTAATAAAGATTTCTAACATGAAAATTTATTTTACAATTACCAAGTATTAAATTAAATTTATTTTACATGCCAATGTTAGTTTAATTTACAAAAAGGATTAATTTTAATTTATAAAGTATTTATTTAAATTAATTACATGCAAAGGTCGGTTAAATTAAAAACAAAGTTAATTTTAATTTACCAAATAAAAATTCTATTATTACTACAATTTCATGCCAATAATTATTCAAGGAGTTTAGAGCTACTTACTTGTTGGTAAATGCAATTGCCATTGGGGCAAGCTACCCTTAAAAAAAGGGTCTTCTCTTCTAGTATGGCAATGATATCCCTGGCTTACTCCCGTTTAGCTCCACATAAGCTCCACGCAAATGCCCTTTTTGGTACTTACCTTAGAGATAATTACCAATTTTTTTTTTTTGTAATAAAAAATAAAGAAACTAAAGAAAATAAAAGAAATAAAGAAAATATTAATAACAATTTACATTGGATTCTAACTCTAGTCTCCTAAAGGGTTAAGATTTCTAATTAGTTACAACTACCTAATGGTCTAAGTCTTCTAACATGATCCAAATACTTCATAACACTTTTTGAATTAAAAGAACATAGAAAAATAGATCAAATATCAATTAAAACCAAAGAAAATACAAGAACATGCATAAATATACAATTTCTAAATTCTGGCAGATTAATGGTAGCAAGAAATCTGATTTTTTAAAAATAGTTAGATATGCCTAAAAATCATAAAAAAATTACAGAAGACAACCTACATATCATACAAGATCATAAAATTTATAAATCAAACAAAACCCTAGCCGAATGGTCTACATAAATCATAACTTTTCTAAGTGACAGAATCATACTACTTTTTTGTAAAATTCATAACTCATTAACCACAATAGATATGAATGCAAAACCAATTGGAAAAGATTCATAAGATTCTGAAATTAATTTTAGACACTAGATTTACACAAAAATATTAAGAAACAAGAGAGATATAGGCTCCACAAGTTGGGTATCTTGCAAATCAGATTTTACAAGAACCTTAACTTCAAACAGCCATAACTTACAAAATATAAAAGCTTTTTCAGTGATTCTTGAGCCTAAAAGTAATAGAATTTCGTAAAGAATAGGAATATAATTTTCATAAAATTTTTACAGATTCAAAAAATAATAAAAAATAATAAAAACATGAGAGACCAAAAACTAAATATATGTAGGATTGTTTATCTCCTCAAATTAAATATGATTACATGATCTATATGAACATATAAAATAAATTAAAAACAAGGAACATAGAATTAAACATTAAATGGCATAGATCTTGAAAAGAAGATAAAAGAACTAACCTTTAAGAAATATCTCTAGAAAGAAAGAAGAACTAAAAGAATTTTGGCTATTTTTCTCTTTAATTTTTTTTCTTCTCCTCCACCCTTTTTTTTTCTCTTTTTCTTATCAGTGGGGTATTTATAGGGTTTTGGGAGAGAGGTGTGATAGGGTTTGGAGTCTTAGGGTGATAAAGTTCAGATAACTTAAACAACTAGGATTGCAAAATTTGGGTGACACTGAGATATGGATGAGGTGTTTCAACTAATAGGGAGAGAGGGGAAGGGGAAGGCACCAATAGAAAGTGAAGAAGAGGTGTGGTAGGGTTTGAAGTCTTAGTGTCATAAGGTTCAGATAACTTAAACAACTGGAATTGAGGAATTTGGGTGAGACTGTGATATGAGTGAAGTGTTCCAACCAATTGGAAGAGAGGGAAAGAGGGTAGCACCAATAGGGAGTTGGAAAGAGAGTGGGGCCAAAGAGGGAGAGAGAGTTTGTATGGGAGAGGGATAGAGAAAAAAGATATTTTTTTTATTTTAATTTTTTAAAAAATTAATTAAATGGGTCATATTTAAAATTTCTAACTAGGCTTTCTTAGGCCCATGGGGCTCAATTAAACTTAATTAGGTCCATTTAAGAACTACACATATTAAATTTAAACAAAACAAAATTTTATTTAAATTAAATTAATTTCATAAAAAATATATTATTTTTTTTTTCAAGATCATGCCACGGAATTAATAATTCAGTTTCATATCTCCAATTATATCTTACAGTCATATAATTTTTCATCATTGGGTTTTCCACGGCCTCAATGCACATACTCATCACAAAATAAGGGTCTACAACATGCTATTTAGAATGATTGCATGTAAGAAATGAGTTTGTTTTTAACCTTTTGAGTCAATTTTGAAGTTTTGAGAAGTTTTGCATGTTGATTGTTTTAATGAGTCTTTAAATGCATGTTTGGTTGTAGGGGCTTTTAAGCAAATTCGATGTTGAGATGTTTTAAAGTTGTAGAAGTTGATTGGACTGTTTTCTATTTTGTTGAATTTTGGATGAAGAATTTGAGAAAATCTTGAATTTTGTTAAATGTTGGATGCATGTAGCATCCTTATGTATTTTTAAGTTTATAAAGGTGTTAGAAATGTGTTAAGTTGATTAAATGGTGTTTTAAAGCAAAGGGTTATAGTTTTGTTGGGTTTTGATAAGTTGAATTTTTGCAGAATTCAAATTAGGAATTTTGGAAATTCCTAGATTTAGCTACCAAAATCATTGTTTAGACAACCAAAGTAGTTGTTGCTTTTTGGGAGTTTTGAAGTTCAAGATTTTGGCAATCAAAGTTCCCAACTTTGACAGCCAGAGTAGAGAAGCTTAGGACTTCGATAATTAAAGTTCCCTACTTTGATAACTAGCCCAAAAAGGACATTTAAGGTTTGGAGGCTTCGGCAGCCAAAGTTCCTTGCTTTGGTAGCTGAAGTTGGCTCTGCCAACATTATTTCTCTTTTTATTCTAAGGCTCTAAAACCTTTTTTTAAAGATCCAAAAGACCTAGAATATATTATTTGATGTATGTATAGAGTTTTAGAGTTTCGGATAACTCATTATTGTCTGACTTTTATAAGATAGGACTTGAGGAACCAGGGAAGCTAAGGTTAAAAGAATAGCGATCATTCGTGTTTGGTGTTTAATAGGCTTTGAGAGGTAAGTAATACTAACCCTAACGAATGAAAGTCTTTTAATTGGGCTCATAATCATTCACATGCACCATTTCATGATTTATTAGGTTGTATTTACCTAAATACGAATATGCTGCATTATTGCATAATTATTGTTGATGCTAAATAGGTGTTAGATGACCCACTGATTTCCCCCATGCTATGGATATAATATGTCATATATTATGCTCATGCATGATATGAGGTGGTAAGACCAGGTCAGACCTAGTAAGCCCCCAGCTCACTATTTATGATAGAGGAAGATTCGAGGAGCTTCTTTATGAGCTGAGCATATTGAATATGTTATGTAATAAAGAGGAAGTTGTAAGGAGCATCTATATGAGCTGGGCACTTTGGTTTTAGGAAATCACTAGTGACAAGTCTATTTTATGTCAATTGTTTGTGATGTGTAGACTCATGTGAATGATGCATTGCAATTGTACGAACAAAATGATATGAAAAATGAATAACTATTAGTTTACTCACTAAGTTTCCGCAAGCTTAACCCGTTTCCCTAATCCTCATGTACAGAGTTATAAGAATAGAGTTACCTACAGAAAGAACTAGCTAAAGGCATGAGTCTAGCAAGTCTTTCTATATGTTTGAGTTATAGATTGGACATGTAATTTATACATGGTTAGACACTATGTTTGGTTGTAAAGGATTGTAAAAAGTAAGGCATAGTTATAAGAAATGTATGTAGGTTTACCTTAATCCATAATCACCCTCTTTAATTATGAATGCATGAATGTAAGGATTACACTTTGGCATTTTATAGTATGAAAAGGTTCAAATTCTTAGCCATTTTAAAAGAAAAGTTTTTAATGCTATGATGTAAATGCTAAAGTTTAATTGTTTATGAGTTGCTTGGATTTTGGTTTTTATGGAATGAGAATATGTTTGACAAGTTTTTAGGCTTGCTATGGGTTCCGACAGCCTTAAGCCAACTCATTCCCTAAGGATGGTAATAGCCCCTAGTTAGGTCATTGCATTATTGGACCTCCTAATCCTTCTATTTGGTGTTATATCCATGGGAAAGAATTGATCTAAAATTATGAATGAAGGTAAGTAGTTTGATACTATTAAGCTCCATTAATCTCCATATATAAAACTGAGATATAGGTTCTAGGTAGTGTTATACCCTGGGAATGAATGTTTTCTTAGTTTAACGTGAGATTTAATAAGACATGTTGGTGGCTGGAGTAAAGTAGCTCTCATGTAAGGAACTTTGATATTAGTTTGCTATGCATGCATGCTAGACATACAATGGACATTCATTGTGATGGAGTTAAAGATTCTAATTAGTGTGCTTATGAGAAATGGATCACAAAAAATTTGGTTTGTTGATTGTATTGCCTTGTTCATTATGTGATTATGAGATTGTTCTCATTTATTTTATCTAGTGTTGTTGGGTAGTTTGCTTTCCACTTATTTATTTTTTTTTCCTTTCAATGTTTTGGTGGGTACTTGCGTCTTCTAGTTTGCTGAGTCTCTGTTATTGTTGGATGCAAAGTGTGCTCTGTTGGGTTGTTTTCATTTACAGTCATTATTTAGTTCATCTCATGTGTGGCTTATGATTGGGTTTAGTTAAATATTCTTATTTAATCTACTGAAGTTACATTTGATATGAGAATGTAAATTATTTACTTTGGTAGCTTGTATAGCTTTTTCACTTAATCATATATCTACTTATAAAAAAAGAAAGAAAGAAAGAAAGAAAGAACAACACACCATACCTATGGCATTTAACAACAATACTTAGTTATAATGTTAAAAGTTGCCATTCCAAAACGAGGAAGGACAATAGATCATAATGTCTTATGAAAGACATACTTAGCCAAAAAAAAAAAAAAAAAGCCAAAGCCTCCACATCCAACTAAAATAAGATAAGATAGTTTAAACAAACTTGAAGCTACTGCCTAGATCCTGTAATTACAGTATTGAAAATAATCCTATTGTCATCAGTAGCCACATCCAAAGTGAATTTCACCTTATCATCTTCTGCCAATTGGTTTTCATTCACAAATGCATTCCAACCCTTTTTAAATTTTTGCTTTATTAAAGACTCCATATTTATCAAATTGAGTGGCATAATGAACTATCTATGTTTTATCATCAGTTCCTTATATGTCAACCAACATCCCATCCAAGCCAAGGAATGCCTTTGCTAATTATACTGGAATATTCTAGCAAATAACACAAGAATATAAAGGTACTATTTTCAGAATAGATACATAATAAATAACATAGAATATAAGTCCTATAAAAAAAAATACTACTTTGTTCATCACAGACACAAAGTTGGGTTGAATTGGAAATGGCTTAAATTTAGAATTATTTAGGTTATTAGCAAATCACATGAAATTTGATCATTTTAAAAAGAAAAGATCAATATATATCTTTATAATCCCAACAAAATTTTTTGGCCTCCTTAGTTTGCATTGAAAAAAAAAAGGTACAGATAATGTGAAAAAAAAAAGATTTGTTACATCATCATCATTTGAAGAGATTTGTATGAACTTTGGAATTGGTGGACTTCCATAATCAATCTCAACCCCTGTATTATCGAGATCAACATCTCAAGTACTGAGTCAGTAATGGCATTAAAAATGATATGGAACTTCTCTTTTAGGTTGTAGTGTTTGATTAGTTTAGCAACACTATCTTGAAAATAAAACTTTCCTTCACCATCATCTAATCCAATTTCAACCTACAATGAGTGACCTTCCAAACCTTTGATAGGGGTGTCAAATTTAAAAACATTAAGCATTTCAATTACATGGTTTATGATCTTTTGTAAGAAGTTAAAAAAAAAAAAGAGAAGATAAATAGAATCAGAAATCGTTTACATAGAGAGATTAACTTTTTTCGATACAAAGAAAGATTATAGTTATTTTTTGATAAGCATAACAATTTAGTTATAAAAGAACTAAGAGACGAACATGATCAAGACCTACAAAATAAAGAAAAAGAGAACAAGGCTGCACCAAATAGAGAACTACAAATACAAGCCCATCAACACAAGAAGACACATTATAGTTTATTTTTTAATAGACATAACAATTTTATTATAAAGAACTAGGAGAGGAACATGATGAAGGCCTCAACAAAGAGAAACCAAAGAAATAGAATAACAAAAAAAAAAAAAAAGAATAGGGTAGCACCAAATAGAGAACTACAAGCACAAACCTAACAACACAAGAAGACACAAAATATACAAACCAAATAAACCAATCAAGAAACTAAATGCTAGAGCCTGCAATCACAAAATGACCGAACAACCATAATCAAGAACCAAACTAAAGAGAAAGGCTAAAAGGGCATAAAAAAATCCAGGGCACAAATGATAGCTTTTGATATCAACGCTTGTGACAACAATATAAAAAAAAAAAAGCAAAAAAGGCTACGCAACAAACACTTGACGAAACGAGGGATTTAACCAAAGAAAATTATCTAAAATAAAATTAAATAAAAATTAATTTGGATAAGAAAAAAAGGATGAAGATGCCTTACAATTCACTCAATGTTGCATTCAACAATGAAGTAGAAACCATATTTTGCTGCCATGGCATCGTGTGCTATGTTGGATTTGAGATAGTGTAGGATGACAATAGGGAAAGATTAGAGATTACATATTAGTTACTGTGACATTCCATCCCCAACAATATGAGATTTGCTTGATTCTAGGTGATTCAATTCCTTATCAACCATCCCATTGAATACCCATTAATATATAAGATTTACTATCGTGGTAAATGTGTTTCTCAATGTGTTATGAGAATGTAGATAGATTTAGATATTATTGTGGTATGTTATAAGTTATGAGTATTATTATATACTATAAGTCATATAATCTGCTATGTTATAAAAAAAAATAGCATATTAAAATGGATTTTAAATTTAATAGTGGCAATGGCAGTGGTGGTGGAGTGATGATAGTGGTAATGGTGGTGTGATGGTCAAAGTATGTATATATGTATATATGACTTTATAAAATATTGAAATATGATGTAAATTTGAAATATTATATAAATATGATGGTGGTGGTGATGCTGTGGTGGTGGTAGTGGTGGAGTTGGAGTGATGGTGGCGATGTGGCGATAGTGCTGGTGGTGGTAGTGGTTGAGTAATTATGGTTTGTTGATAGTGGTGATAGTGGTGGAGTGGATTTATTTAATTATTTAATTTTTTTAATTTTAAAAATTACTTATTACTATATATTATTAGTTTGGCAAACTTGTCATGCTTTTGGTCATGCAAATACAAATTTGGCAAACCACCATCATCACTCCAACACCACACCACCACCATCACAGCACCACCATCATATTTATGTCATATTTCAAATTTATATCATATTTCAATATATATATATATATATATATTGATCATCACACCACTACCACCACCATCACCATCATTCCACCAAAATCAATTCACCACTATCACACCATCGCCACTGTTAAATTCAAAATCAATTTGAATATGCTATTTTGTTTACTTTACCTAAATTTATATAAAAGTAATTTTTTTATAAACATAATAATAGCATTTAATTAAAAAAATTGCATAATAAAATGCATAATCGAGTGGAGGATGCAGATTTATATAGTAGCAGTTCAATCTGAACCTTTTCTTTTTAGAAACCTAACCCGTATAGTTTCAAAAACGAAAATTGTCTTTGTCGCCAATATTTAGTTAGCGTGGAGCCATCGAAAGGAATATTAGAGATAGCATATTTGTTTGCTAGTTTATAACCCCACAAGTGCATGGATCGTGAATTAGTAATATAGTAGTGAATAGAGCATTATTCCCATGAGGAATTTGTAAGTACCAAGTTGGATAATAATTTTGACTGTTTAGACTACCAAATATGATGAAAGAGATTTAAATTAAACTAATTTAACTAACTAAAGCTATTGAGAAATAAAGAAGGCAAAGCAATAAACTTAAATTTAGAAAACAATTTACTAAAATAATTATAGAATTAGGATTTCACACTTCAATCTTATTATGGACTTAACCTTACTTATTCAATAAATTGAGAACTGTTACTTTAATGGACATTAATCCTAAGGTATCTTAAGTCCTCTCTTAAGTTAATTAACCTGAACGTTACTTTCATAGCGATCAATCTTAATTAAAACCCTTTAAGCTATTTGATTAATTATGGAACTCCATAAAGGATTTCAACCTATCTCTAAGTTAGATTTCCTAGGTTCAAAATCCTAATTTCTAATACTAATATTTACCTTTCAGTTCTTCAATTAGTATCTTATGTCGCAACTAAATGGGTACCAACACATAGCATATATTAAGAATATAGAAGATTAAATCAAAGAACAAAACTTAAATCTATTAAATAACTTTAGTACAGATCCATAACTGTAACATCCTCCCGGTAGCAACTCCGTACATTCTACTGTTCCGGTGACCGGTGTCGGTCCGGATAGCTAGAACGTCCGGAAAAATATTTAAACTAAAGTTAGGAACCAAAATTAACTCAAATATTAATAAGAGAAATTTAGTAAAAATTTTAGAAACGAAATACAACCAAGTCAAATGAGCCGGTGCCCAAGCGATGGGTAACCAGAGGGAAGTTGCGGTTCTCGCAACGAGGAGCCCTAGACCAGGGGAAAAATTCATAAAATAATTTTTGGGACTCCAGAGAAGGGTTATTGAGGTTCCTATGGCATTAGAATGCCAAGAAAATATTTAGAAAAATTTTTCAATCAGTACAGACAATTTTGACCCGTTAAGCCAAACGGAGGGCATTTTGGTCATTTCGCCTTCAGAGACGATTTTTGGCCGACTTGTCCAGTTGAGTAAATAATTATTATGACATAAAATATAAATTAATATTGATGAAAAATTAATTGAAAGTTAGTAGAAAAGAAAAGAAAAGAAAATGCAATAAAATGCCAAATATGACATATTGTGATGTCATTTAAAAAGCTTCCTCCAATCACAATTAAACAACCATTTAATTAACTAATAAAAGAGACCAAAGGAGACCAAAAATTCTGGTCATCTTCTTCTTCTTCTTCAGCCAAAACGTGACCTCCCCTTTTCCATAACCCTCCATGAAAGTTTCCTTTAATTTCTTCTATTTCCCATGAAATTCCACTACTAAACCCTAAGTCACCTTCACTAAAACTTGTCCCCACATCACAAGGCAACTCTAGGCAGCCACAAAGAGGAGAAATTCTAGAGTTTTCACAAGCTCAATAAGTTGAGCAAAGAGGTTAGTGCTTAATTATGCATGTATATCTCTTGTTCCATGTTAAGGACTTAAAAATGAGTATGAAATTGTGGATTAAATGAATGAAACTTATGGGTATGTATGCCATGGATTTCGGCTGCCCTATTGAAGGAATAGAAATGGAGTGTTCTGATGGACTTGAGATGGATTAGAGGTTATGTTTAAACCATCTATGCATGTGGTTAGTGAATGGGTTAGTAATTAAGGTGTGTTGTGAAAACCTATAATGGGAACTAGGGTTTTAAGGGTGAAAATTGGATTTGGCATTTGAATTGATTAAGGGACATTCTAGTGGTCAATTAGTGACCATTTAAGGCAAGTTAATCATAATTTGAAGTGAGTTAATGCATGGCAAAGTGAATGTGTAGGTCGCCTAGGGACAAAGAGTGGTAGGAAATTGTAGTCCACTTAGACAGCCATAACTTTGGCTGTGTAGATCCAATTGGTGTTTGGCCAATTGGACATGAAACTAGGCTTATAATGGCACATTTTTGCTGAAGAAACCATGCCCAAAAGACCAAAGCAAGAGGACCAAAAGTTGGCCCCAATCCGGATACCCTGCAACAGCACCTGCAGAAATGACCAACCATAACTCACTGTAGATAAGGTCAATTGACCTGAAATTTTTACAGAAACAAGTTAAGACATAGACAAAAAAACTTTCATGAAGAAACCTACCCCAAATTATGACCAGAACCTAACCCAAATGGCAGTGGCATTCACTGTTCATGTTACTGTAGATATGGTAATTTCTGCAGAATGAAAATCCGGCCAGTTGTGGTTTTTGGACCATATCTGGAGCTACAAAACTCCAAATGGAGTGATTCAAAAAAGGAAATTCAACTAGACAAAATAAGGAACAACTTTCATGTTTGCCATTTCTTCAAATTCCCACTGCAACAGTGCCCAATGGAACAGTAAATTTAGGCTTCAAAAACTGAAAATTCTGCCCTCTTGGTTTTAAGTTTAGAAATGGTATGGGTGCTCAATTCCAACAAGTTTTAAATGCAAAATGTGGTATCTTTGAGAACTTAGGTTCAATAAATTTATTGTGTATGAAAAAGTCAACATTTTGGTTGACTAGTAAGGTGAATAGTAAACAAAATGACACATATTATATAAGTAATACAACTTGAAATATAAACTATAATTAACACAAATGGATTGTTTAGAGTATAAATGAGATAAAGTTATCATTAGGATTTACGTCTTTGTTTCAAATAGGATTATAATACCTTGTACAAAAATTGGTACATGAGAGGTAATAATGTGAATACTAATTCATATAAATATTGTAACGATTAGATGAATCACATGGATGTGTAAATGGGTTAATTGCTCTCATCATGAGAGAAATGGAAATATTTCGATGTACAAATGGTACATGAAAATCGATTGATGTAAATTGCAATTAACGTGAATGGTATGATGAATGCATAAATTATATAAAAATGAGATTTGAAGATTTATGCTTCTACTATAAATAAAATTAAAATACTATGAACGATAATTGGAACATAAAATGAAATAATAAAACTTATGAACATTTAATGATATTATGTGCCCTTGTATTGCCTAGACATGTGTGTCGGATTGGATAGTTTAGCAAGCCAATAGGGTATTATTTTAGTAGTACTGCGAAAGGCTTTATGCCTGTATTCATGGCTTTATGCCCGTATTCATGGCTTTTATGCCCGTATTCATGGCTTTTATGCCCGTATTCATGGCTTTTATGCCGATTATGTGATATCATGGCCTTTTAGCCATACTGACTGCATACATGGTTGACGTTCTGCGTCCCATGGTATGACGGCTCGAGGCATCATGCGGTGTCGGTGCCAACGACCGTTATCCATCCGATCGCCCAAAGATAGGTTACTTGGGCGTGGAAAAGTATAACTGTGGTTGCACTGATTATTAAAGAAAATACGAAAATTAAGTATCAGGAATGATTACAAAAATACAAAGAAGCTCAAGATATGAAGAAAATAATTAATGAAATGCATGAAGAAGTTAATATCATAAAACATGATTAGCCCTCGACTAAACAATAAGTTAGTAATTAGTCAATTCTTATGAACACAATAGCAAGGAAATTATTATTTTTATTTGCATATATTATATTTTCTTGTATTATTGGCACCACTAAGCTTTATGCTTAGCGCGTCGCTTTTGCAACGCGTAGGTACTGAAGATTTGGACAGACGGCCCGGTAGACTACAGATTGGGTAAGGCCATTCACAGTTCTGCATAGCGTCCGTGTCACCTCACAGACTACAGTGCATTGGTAGGACACTAGGTCCCATTTTGTATTTTGAGATTTTTGTAAATTTGGTAATTAAACTCTTCTTTTATCATATGTATTTGAACAAATGTAATATAATTTTGTATTAATGTAAGTACTTGTAACTTGTGATTACAAATCACATGTGAGAATTTATTTATGATTTGAGTCTAATGATGATGTGAAATGACAAATAGAGGAATCGTTAAGAAATTGTCAGAATTTGATGTGATACAAAATGTGAATTGTATATGAGTACCATGAGATGAATGATTGAGAAATAAATGAAATTGATGAAATTATTCTGAGACTTTGTTGATAATTGGAGTTGGGATTGATTGAATATGATCATAGGAAGTGTTTTTCACAGGTTCCGAAGAACTGTTTTCTCCATTTTTAACCGGTACTCCGCCGGATTTTCTATAAAATTTTCGGAACCTCAAATAAATTACAATTTCAATAAATGAATTATATTTCACAAATTATTTTCAAAAACTATGATAAAAATGAATTAAGATAAAATAGAGTGCTCCGGCACACTGAGTGGCATAACTTGCTCGGCTACACTGTAGTCGGGTAAGGGGTGTCACATTTAGTGGTATCAGAGCGCGGTTTAGGCGTTTCTGGACCTAGATAGATTGCATATCATGCATTGCATTCATAAGAGTCGAGGTGACACTATTGCAGATCTGTATTTCCCGTTTATTTTAGGTTAAGGTATGGAATAAGAAAGTGAAGAGACAATGAGATAGCGAATGGAGATGAGAAGCAGACTGTATTTAAGATGAAAAAGGATGAGTACAGAACTGTTTAATGATAGGATTGAGACTAAGGAGAAAGTAAAGTATGATAACACGGAAAGGTGTAGAAGTAAAGAGGTAGCAGTTCGTCGTTTGCTTATGTCAGGTAAATTTCGAGGACGAAATTTTTATAAGAGGGGAAGAGTTGTAACATCCTCCCGGTAGCAACTCCGTACATTCTACTGTTCCGGTGACCGGTGTCGGTCCGGACAGCTAGAACGTCCGGAAAAATATTTAAACTAAAGTCAGGAACCAAAATTAACTCAAATATTAATAAGAGAAATTTAGTAAAAATTTTAGAAATGAAATACAACCAAGTCAAATGAGCCGGTGCCCAAGCGATGAGTAACCAGAGGGAAGTTGCGGTTCTCCCAACGAGGAGCCCTAGACCAGAGGAAAAATTCATAAAATAATTTTTAGGACTCCAGAGAAGGGTTATTGAGGTTCCTATGGCATTAGAATGCCAAGAAAATATTTAAAAAAATTTTTCAATCGGTACAGACAATTTTGACCCGTTAAGCCAAACGGAGGGCATTTTGGTCATTTCGCCTTCAGAGACGATTTTGGGCCGACTTGTCTAGTTGAGTAAATAATTATTATGACATAAAATATGAATTAATATTGATGAAAAATTAATTGAAAGTTAGTAGAAAAAAAAGAAAAGAAAATGCAATAAAATGCCAAATTTGACATATTGTGATGTCATTTAAAAAGCTTCCTCCAATCACAATTAAACAACCCTTTAATTAACTAATAAAAGAGACCAAAGGAGACCAAAAATTCTGGTCATCTTCTTCTTCTTTTTCAGCCAAAACGTGACCTCCCCTTTTCCATAACCCTCCATGAAAGTTTCCTTTAATTTCTTCCATTTCCCATGAAATTCCACTACTAAACCCTAAGTCACCTTCACTAAAACTTGTCCCCACATCACAAGGCAACTCTAGGCAGCCACAAAGAGGAGAAATTCTAGAGTTTTCACAAGCTCAATAAGTTGAGCAAAGAGGTTAGTGCTTAATTATGCATGTATATCTCTTGTTCCATGTTAAGGACTTAAAAATGAGTATGAAATTGTGGATTAAATGAATGAAACTTATGGGTATGTATGCCATGGATTTCGGCTGCCCTATTGAAGGAATAGAAATGGAGTGTTCTGATGGACTTGAGATGGATTAGAGGTTATGTTTAAACCATCTATGCATGTGGTTAGTGAATGGGTTAGTAATTAAGGTGTGTTGTGAAAACCTATAATGGGAACTAGGGTTTTAAGGGTGAAAATTGGATTTGGCATTTGAATTGATTAAGGGAAATTCTAGTGGTCAATTAGTGACCATTTAAGGCAAGTTAATCATAATTTGAAGTGAGTTAATGCATGGCAAAGTGAACGTGTAGGCTGCCTAGGGACAGCAGCAGAGTGACTGAAATTACAGTCCACTTAGACAGCCATAACTTTGGCTGTGTAGATCCAATTAGTGTTTGGCCAATTGGACATGAAACTAGGCTTATAATGGCACATTTTTGCTGAAGAAACCATGCCCAAAAGACCAAAGCAAGAGGACCAAAAGTTGGCCCCAATACGGATACCCTACAACAGCACCTGTAGAAATGACCAAATGAACAGTAACTATTCATTTGGCCATAACTCACTGTAGATAAGGTCAATTGACCTGAAATTTTTACTGCAACAAGTTAAGACGTAGAAAAACAACTTTCATGAAGAAACCTACCACAAATTATGGCCAGAACCTAACCCAAATGGCAGTGGAATTCACTGTTCATGTTACTGTAGATATGGTAATTTCTACAGAATGGAAATCCGGCCAGTTATGGTTTTTGGACCATATCTGGAGCTACAAAACTCCAAATGGAGTGATTCAAAAAAGGAAATTCAACTAGACAAAATAAGGAACAACTTTCATGTTTGCCATTTCTTCAAATTCCCACTGCAACAGTGCCCAATGGAACAGTAAATTTAGGCTTCAAAAACTGAAAATTCTGCCCTCTTGGTTTTAAGTTTAGAAATGGTATGGGTGCTCAATTCCAACAAGTTTTAAATGCAAAATGTGGTATCTTTGAGAACTTAGGTTCAATAAATTTATTGTGTATGAAAAAGTCAACATTTTGGTTGACTAGTAAGGTGAATAGTAAACAAAATGACACATATTACATAAGTAATACAACTTGAAATATAAAATGTAATTAACACAAATGGATTGTTTAGAGTATAAATGAGATAAAGTTATCATTAGGATTTACGTCTTTGTTTCAAATAGGATTATAATACCTTGTACAAAAATTGGTACATGAGAGGTAATAATGTGAATACTAATTCATATAAATATTGTAACGATTAGATGAATCACATGGATGTGTAAATGGGTTAATTGCTCTCATCATGAGAGAAATGGAAATATTTCGATGTACAAATGGTACATGAAAATCGATTGATGTAAATTGCAATTAACGTGAATGGTATGATGAATGCATAAATTATATAAAAATGAGATTTGAAGATTTATGCTTCTACTATAAATAAAATTAAAATACTATGAACGATAATTGGAACATAAAATGAAATAATAAAACTTATGAACATTTAATGATATTATGTGCCCTTGTATTGCCTAGACATGTGTGTCGGATTGGATAGTTTGGCAAGCCAATAGGGTATTGTTTTAGCAGTACTACGAAAGGCTTTATGCCTGTATTCATGGCTTTATGCCCGTATTCATGGCTTTTATGCCCGTATTCATGGCTTTTATGCCGATTATGTGATATCATGGCCTTTTAGCCATACTGACTGCATACATGGTTGACGTTCTGCGTCCCATGGTATGACGGCCCGAGGCACCGCGGTGTCCAGTGCCAACGACCCGTTATCCAGTCCAGTCGTCCAGTATAGGTTACTTGGGCATGGAAAAGTATAACTGTGGTTGCACTGATTATTAAAGAAAATACGAAAATTAAGTATCAGGAATGATTACAAAAATACAAAGAAGCTCAAGATATGAAGAAAATAATTAATGAAATGCATGAAGAAGTTAATATCATAAAACATGATTAGCCCTCGACTAAACAATAAGTTAGTAATTAGTCAATTCTTATGAACACAATAGCAAGGAAATTATTATTTTTATTTGCATATATTATATTTTCTTGTATTATTGGCACCACTAAGCTTTATGCTTAGCGCGTCGCTTTTGCAACGCGTAGGTACTGAAGATTTAGACAGACGGCCCGGTAGACTACAGATTGGGTAAGGCCATTCACAGTTCTGCATAGCGTCCGTGTCACCTCACAGACTACAGTGCATTGGTAGGACACTAGGTCCCATTTTGTATTTTGAGATTTTTGTAAATTTGGTAATTAAACTCTTATTTTATCATATGTATTTGAACAAATGTAATATAATTTTGTATTAATGTAAGTACTTGTAACTTGTGATTATAAATCACATGTGAGAATTTATTTATGATTTGAGTCTAATGATGATGTGAAATGACAAATAGAGGAATCGTTAAGAAATTGTCAGAACTTGATGTGATACAAAATGTGAATTGTATATGAGTACCATGAGATGAATGATTGAGAAATAAATGAAATTGATGAAATTATTCGAGACTTTGTTGATAATTGGAGTTGGGATTGATTGAATATGATCATAGGAAGTGTTTTTCACAGTTCAAGAACTGTTTTCTCCATTTTTAGCCGGTACTCCGCCGGATTTTCTATAAAATTTTCGGAACCTCAAATAAATTACAATTTCAATAAATGAATTATATTTCACAAATTATTTTCAAAAACTATGATAAAAATGAATTAAGATAAAATAGAGTGCTCTGGCACACTGAGTGGCATAACTTGCTCGGCTACACTGTAGTCGGGTAAGGGGTGTCACATTTAGTGGTATCGAGCGGTTTAGCGTTCGACCTAAATAGATTGCATATCATGCATTGCATTCATAAGAGTCGAGGTGACACTATTGCAGATCTGTATTTCCCATTTATTTTAGGTTAAGGTATGGAATAAGAAAGTGAAGAGACAATGAGATAGCGAATGGAGATGAGAAGCAGACTGTATTTAAGATGAAAAAGGATGAGTACAGAACTGTTTAATGATAGGATTGAGACTAAGGAGAAAGTAAAGTATGATAACACGGAAAGGTGTAGAAGTAAAGAGGTAGCAGTTCGTCGTTTGCTTATGTCAGGTAAATTTCGAGGACGAAATTTTTATAAGAGGGGAAGAGTTGTAACATCCTCCCGGTAGCAACTCCGTACATTCTACTGTTCCGGTGACCGGTGTCGGTCCGGACAGCTAGAACGTCCGGAAAAATATTTAAACTAAAGTCAGGAACCAAAATTAACTCAAATATTAATAAGAGAAATTTAGTAAAAATTTTAGAAATGAAATACAACCAAGTCAAATGAGCCGGTGCCCAAGCGATGAGTAACCAGAGGGAAGTTGCGGTTCCCGCAACGAGGAGCCCTAGACCCGAGGAAAAATTCATAAAATAATTTTTGGGACTCCAGAGAAGGGTTATTGAGGTTCCTATGGCATTAGAATGCCAAGAAAATATTTAGAAAAATTTTTCAATCGGTACAGACAATTTTGACCCGTTAAGCCAAACGGAGGGCATTTTGGTCATTTCGCCTTCAGAGACGATTTTTGGCCGACTTGTCCAGTTGAGTAAATAATTATTATGACATAAAATATGAATTAATATTGATGAAAAATTAATTGAAAGTTAGTAGAAAAGAAAAGAAAAGAAAATGCAATAAAATGCCAAATATGACATATTGTGATGTCATTTAAAAAGCTTCCTCCAATCACAATTAAACAACCCTTTAATTAACTAATAAAAGAGACCAAAGGAGACCAAAAATTCTGGTCATCTTCTTCTTCTTCTTCGGCCAAAACGTGACCTCCTCTTTTCCATAACCCTCCATGAAAGTTTCCTTTAATTTCTTCCATTTCCCATGAAATTCCACTACTAAACCCTAAGTCACCTTCACTAAAACTTGTCCCCACATCACAAGGCAACTCTAGGCAGCCACAAAGAGGAGAAATTCTAGAGTTTTCACAAGCTCAATAAGTTGAGCAAAGAGGTTAGTGCTTAATTATGCATGTATATCTCTTGTTCCATGTTAAGGACTTAAAAATGAGTATGAAATTGTGGATTAAATGAATGAAACTTATGGGTATGTATGCCATGGATTTCGGCTGCCCTATTGAAGGAATAGAAATGGAGTGTTCTGATGGACTTGAGATGGATTAGAGGTTATGTTTAAACCATCTATGCATGTGGTTAGTGAATGGGTTAGTAATTAAGGTGTGTTGTGAAAACCTATAATGGGAACTAGGGTTTTAAGGGTGAAAATTGGATTTGGCATTTGAATTGATTAATGGACATTCTAGTGGTCAATTAGTGACCATTTAAGGCAAGTTAATCATAATTTGAAGTGAGTTAATGCATGGCAAAGTGAATGTGTAGGCTGCCTAGGGACAGCAGCAGAGTGACTGAAATTACAGTCCACTTAGATAGCCATAACTTTGGTTGTGTAGATCCAATTGGTGTTTGGCCAATTGGACATGAAACTAGGCTTATAATGGCACATTTTTGCTGAAGAAACCATGCCCAAAAGACCAAAGCAAGAGGACCAAAAGTTGGCCCCAATACGGATACCCTGCAACAGCACCTGTAGAAATGACCAAATGAATAGTAACTGTTCATTTGGCCATAACTCACTGTAGATAAGGTCAATTGACCTGAAATTTTTACAGCAACAAGTTAAGACGTAGAAAAACAACTTTCATGAAGAAATCTACCCCAAATTATGATCAGAACCTAACCCAAATGGCAGTGGCATTCACTGTTCATGTTACTGTAGATATGGTAATTTCTGCAGAATGGAAATCCGGCCAGTTGTGGTTTTTGGACCATATCTGGAGCTACAAAACTCCAAATGGAGTGATTCAAAAAAGGAAATTCAACTAGACAAAATAAGGAACAACTTTCATGTTTGCCATTTCTTCAAATTCCCACTGCAACAGTGCCCAATGGAACAGTAAATTTAGGCTTCAAAAACTGAAAATTCTGCCCTCTTGGTTTTAAGTTTAGAAATGGTATGGGTGCTCAATTCCAACAAGTTTTAAATGCAAAATGTGGTATCTTTGAGAACTTAGGTTCAATAAATTTATTGTGTATGAAAAAGTCAACATTTTGGTTGACTAGTAAGGTGAATAGTAAACAAAATGACACATATTACATAAGTAATACAACTTGAAATATAAAATGTAATTAACACAAATGGATTGTTTAGAGTATAAATGAGATAAAGTTATCATTAGGATTTACGTCTTTGTTTCAAATAGGATTATAATACCTTGTACAAAAATTGGTACTTGAGAGGTAATAATGTGAATACTAATTCATATAAATATTGTAACGATTAGATGAATCACATGGATGTGTAAATGGGTTAATTGCTCTCATCATGAGAGAAATGGAAATATTTCGATGTACAAATGGTACATGAAAATCGATTGATGTAAATTGCAATTAACGTGAATGGTATGATGAATGCATAAATTATATAAAAATGAGATTTGAAGATTTATGCTTCTACTATAAATAAAATTAAAATACTATGAACGATAATTGGAACATAAAATGAAATAATAAAACTTATGAACATTTAATGATATTATGTGCCCTTGTATTGCCTAGACATGTGTGTCGGATTGGATAGTTTGGCAAGCCAATAGGGTATTGTTTTAGCAGTACTGCGAAAGGCTTTATGCCTGTATTCATGGCTTTATGCCGTATTCATGGCTTTTATGCCCGTATTCATGGCTTTTATGCCGATTATGTGATATCATGGCCTTTTAGCCATAATCGCATACATGGTTGACGCTGCGTCCCATGGTATGACGGCCGAGGCATCATGGTGTCCATGCCAACGACCGTTATCCATCCAATCGCCCAAAGATAGGTTACTTGGGCATGGAAAAGTATAACTGTGGTTGCACTGATTATTAAAGAAAATACGAAAATTAAGTATCAGGAATGATTACAAAAATACAAAGAAGCTCAAGATATGAAGAAAATAATTAATGAAATGCATGAAGAAGTTAATATTATAAAACATGATTAGCCCTCGACTAAACAATAAGTTAGTAATTAGTCAATTCTTATGAACACAATAGCAAGGAAATTATTATTTTTATTTGCATATATTATATTTTCTTGTATTATTGGCACCACTAAGCTTTATGCTTAGCGCGTCGCTTTTGCAACGCGTAGGTACTGAAGATTTGGACAGACGGCCCGGTAGACCACAGATTGGGTAAGGCCATTCACAGTTCTGCATAGCATCCGTGTCACCTCACAGACTACAGTGCATTGGTAGGACACTAGGTCCCATTTTGTATTTTGAGATTTTTGTAAATTTGGTAATTAAACTCTTATTTTATCATATGTATTTGAACAAATATAATATAATTTTGTATTAATATAAGTACTTGTAACTTGTGATTATAAATCACATGTGAGAATTTATTTATGATTTGAGTCTAATGATGATGTGAAATGACAAATAGAGGAATCGTTAAGAAATTGCTGTAACTTGATGTGATACAAAATGTGAATTGTATATGAGTACCATGAGATGAATGATTGAGAAATAAATGAAATTGATGAAATTATTCTGAGACTTTGTTGATAATTGGAGTTGGGATTGATTGAATATGATCATAGGAAGTGTTTTTCACAGGTTCCGAAGAACTGTTTTCTCCATTTTTAGCCAAGATCTACTGGATTTTCTATAAAATTTTCGGAACCTCAAATAAATTACAATTTCAATAAATGAATTATATTTCACAAATTATTTTCAAAAACTATGATAAAAATGAATTAAGATAAAATAGAGTGCTCCTGCACACTGAGTGGCATAACTTGCTCGGCTACACTGTAGTCGGGTAAGGGGTGTCACAATAACAGAATTTGAAAGTGCTACTTTCCTAACTCTAGAATTAAACAAACTACTAACTCATAGTGAGTTTGTTAGTAGTATGCCCTAGAGCATATCATTTTATATGTATCTTCTACATATTTTTTATTAATAAAAGGCAATTATTCTTTTCTGTTTACATAATTTATCTATGTGTAATGGAAAAGGTTCATTGGTATTTTGTTAAAAATTCTATTCTTAAGTTGTTAAGAATATGAGTGATAGTTTTTTCTAGCGCAAAATATCATAAATTGGTTCACAATCGAGGATACTTCAAAAAGGAAATGACTTATCCAGAAAGATTGTTATTTATGTTAGTTCCCAAAGTATTAGTATGAGATACTACTAAGTTGGAGTGGTGTGTCTCATGCCACATAACAAACATGATAGGCACTTATATGATAAGTAGGTTGAACCAGTGACGTTTATGACAAGCACGTGGAGTTTACTCTTGTCAATGCATTGTCATAAATATCATATTAGTGCATATAATCCCTATACCTGAGATAACACAGTTATTTTGTATATAAGTAGTTTGAGTTTGATACTGCTTTCATACTGGTACTGTGTATGGGTATACAAGTATGTGTTGGCTCCTACTGGTTATATATGGAGATAGGTGTTAATCAAGATGGGATCCGTTACCCTAAGTAAATAGGGATAAAATCCTATGTTCATTTAATTGTTCTCGATAATTCAAGTTCCTGGCCAGGACAAATAGACTTAGTCAGAAAGGAGTTTTTGATAAGAAAGTCTGATTAATCAAGAACTGAAATTAAAAGAGAATATAATATTCATATTAAATGGAGTTTGACATTAACCATGACTCCAGCTAGAATTAAAATTTTGTAACGGAGAGATTTTAGTGCATCACAATATATGATTAAAGGTTCATGTTTAACATATTCCTTATTACTAATTGGGTGGCCATGGCATGCTATACTAGGTGTCAACCATATTCTATGAAATACCTAAAATGATTTAGAGAAATCATTTACAGTAAGAAAGAGTTCTAATGATATTAAGAGCTAATATCATTTTTCATTGCCAATTAGTACCTAATAAGTCACACACCTACACAAGTTAATCATTAAGTAAATTATGATTTAATTGATTAATTAAAGAGTTTAATTAATTAATTAAATAGGTTTGGTTTGCAATAAGATTGCAAAGTCTCTAGCATGACTTGAAACCAAATCTAGAAAATTGGATGTATAATATAAATGAAATAGTGAAATTAATTAATGGAGATTAATTAATTAATTAATTTAGTGATATAAATTAATTTGAGGGAGAAATTACAATTTTGGGTTGAGAACTCGAAATTATAATTTTGGGTTGAGAAATCGAAATTACAATTTTAGGTTGAGAACTCAAAATTGTATACAAAGGCAAAAGGATAATTTCACATGGTGACATGTGGCACTATGAAATGGTGACTCGTGGCACCACCAATGTGTGCCACTAGTCTTCCCATGATGGAAGATAACTTTTTCATGATTTAATCTAGGCTTGACACTTGTCTTATTGTGATTAAGTCAAATAAAAAGCAAGATTAAATTTCATGTTGACATGTGGCAAGGCATTTGAATGATTTTGTCTTATGCTATTTAAGTGATAAGAAGAAGTAAAATTTAATTTTTTTTTAATTTCCATCTTCTTCCAAAAAGTGGACAGCAGCATGTACATCCTCTCTTTCTTTTTGATTTCTCCTCTAATTCTTGAAGAAATTCCTGATTTCTTCTTGAATTAAAATTGCTAGAAAAGGTTTTTAGTTCTTATACATCCATACAACCTTCACCAAAGCAAAACCCCAAGACTTTAAGTGGTTGGCAAGCATCTAAAGAGGAAATTGGAGCTGCCATTGGTGACTCTTGGTGAGCTTGTGGTTAACAAGCTAGAGGAGCTACATTTGGAGCTCTTGGAGACTACCAAAGGGATTAGGAAATTTGATTCTGCGCCTTGGAGGTTAGTCTTCCATAATCCCTCTTTTAATTAGGGTTTAATGTGATAAAATGCTAAACCTTAATCTTTAATGGAAAATGAACCTTTAATGCATGCTAAAAGTATGTTTTGGCATGCCTATGGGCATTAGAAGTTGGTTAGGTGCATAATTCGTTTGGTATATTGCATGAAACCCTAGTTGAAATTTTGAATTCCAATCTTCTAAAGGCCCTAAATCATGCTTCCCAAGCCTTCAAAGTTTGACAAACATGATGAAATTAAAATAAAAGAACATAAAACAATCCAAAGAAATAAAACAAAAGAACTCGGAGCAAGGGCTTGCACCCTTAGACTTTTAGAACTTCAGCTGAGAATCCTTCTCCTTGATCTTTGATGCAAACTTTCTCCAAGTTACTTAGAAAACTACGGTTTGAAAGTAAAGTGAACTCTCTCTTGCTTATTTTTACCTTCGAGTATTTACATTAGGTGCTTGAAGGTCTTGTTTCAGAGTCCCAAATTCCTTAAAAGTCTGTTCGGAACGAGTGTAGTAGAATCCAGGTTGAATTAGAAGTTCTGTCCGGTGCAAGTTACACGACCTGTCCCTTGTAAGTCTCTAGACCACTATATGTTCCTTATTTTAGGGAGGACAGCAAGTTACATGGGTCATGGCATGTTACATGACCTATGTACTTGGGTTCTTCCAGGGTTTTTCAGGTTCTCTTGGCCAAAAGGTTACATGGCTTGTGCTCTTGCTTTACATGACACGTATAACTTTGTGCAACATCCTTTTCTGAATTCTCAACTTATTTAGTCGAATTTTATTCCTTGGATCCTTATTAAATCACCTGAAAAGATATTAAAAACATGAAATTAAGCAAAGACTATTAAAACTAACAAAAATTAATGAAACTAATTAAAATTCATGAAATTAACTACCTAAATGCTATGAAATGCAATGCAAAGGTGCCTTAAAATACCTATATGATACAAGTGTATCAAATACCCCCAAACTCAAACTTTTCCTTGTCCCCAAGCAAAATAAAACTTTGAAAACTCATTAAGGTACTTGATTTCTCTTAGAAACCGAACCAAGAGCTTAATTTGCATATAATTGAACTCTTTATAATCTCATACCAATTTTTCTATCTTCAAGGCATAGAGACATCAGTGTTTGCCTGTTAGAAATCCATTCCTCTTATGGAGTTTCAACCAATCATTCTAATTACAAGGCCATTAATAAGTCATAAATAACCTATTTTATTAGAATAGATTTGAGAAACATTTACTTACCCAAAATGCCTATATTATGGATGATTATGATAAAGTGAGGCAATATATTTCCAACCTCATAGGCATACCTCAATTTCCTATCTCCACTAATATAGCATATACTTTTCAAAAGATCAAAAGGTCTTTTAATAGGTTGTAGTGGGGCTAAAGGGTAATGACTTGGCTACCAGTAAAAAGGTTTTAAGGAATGCAAGTATGAGGATTGCTATTATGCAAAAGTTCCAAATATACTAAGCTTATTACTTCTTTTTCTCTATTTTTGCATGGATGAGAAGAGCATTCTTTTTGGTGATTTGGTTTTAGTGCCAAGTATGCTTACTTGATGTTTAAATTGGAATTTCTTTGATTGTTTAATTAACTTTTTTTAGTATTTATATCCCTCTAGTACTTATCCCCAAATTCATTGCTTTTGATGGGTTAGAAAGGTAATTCTTTGATGTTTTTGACTATATACTTGCACTTCTTTTGACTTTGTGTCCTCTTTCCATCTTTCTCTCTCTCTCTCTCTCTCTCTCTCTCTCTCTCTCTCTCTCTCTTTTTATATGCCTAGTGTACCCTTTACCTATGCACTTTGGCTTCCCTATAGGGTTAGGACAAGTGTTTAGGGTAAGGCTTAGAGCAATGTTATGGGTTATCAAAGAAATCATATAGGGAAATAGATATAGGCCCAAATTAGCTGTAAGGGGTGAAAATTTGATTTAAGGTGGCTAAGACTATAATGAGTTTAACAAGAAAGAATGCCTTAATCATTTTTTTGTCAAGCATATACTAAGATTTTGCCTTAATAGTAAAAGGAAAAATAAGAAAACCAATCCTTTGCTTCCTTCCATGTTTGGCCGAACTTATTGGAAGATCAAAGGGGAATTTTGGTGACCCAAAGTTGCTTTGATCATGGGGTTTGTGTGGACAAGCTAAAGAGCCAACATTTGGTGGCATCACTCCCTAGATTAGGTGGTTAGAATTTGATTCTATGCCTTGTTAGGTGAGTTTTTCTCCAAAAATCCTAACTTTGGTAATTTAGGGATTTTATTTCCTAATGGCTAATTAGGCATGTTAGCGATTGATTATAATCAAAACTATGTGTTTTGTAATAGTATAAAGTGTTTATACATGTTGCATGAAACCTAGGGTTATAAATTTTAAAAATTGCTAACTTTGCACCTTAAGGCTTGTTTTGGTGCATTTTTCTTTCAATTGGTATCAGAGTTACCCTAATTTACCATTAGGAACAATTAATCATGTTGTATGATGTTTGGGATAGCCATATGTTGCATGAGATGCAAGTGGAAACAAGGAAAACTACAAAGAAAAAATTATGAATTTGGCTCAACCCATGGTGTAACCATAATGCAATCAATTCAGCCAAAATTTGATTTTGTGCAAACAATTTTATTTTTGCTTATTTACTTGTTTTATGGTGTTTAACATGTATGAGATGCAGTTAGAACCATTAGAATCCAAGAAAAATCATGAATTTTGATTAAGGCACTTAATGGCCAAGGTGGTGTGACCATGAGGCTAATGATGTGATCATTGTGCTTGATCAAGTTTTATGACATTTCTTGGTAATTAAAATGTTTAATCTTGATGATTAAAATGTTTAATCTAAGTCTCAAAATCAATAGGACATGATAATGAATTTGATTCATGGTTGGTTAGTTTAATTTTGAATATTAGATATTTAAAATTAAATAGCATGTTAATGTGATGAATGTGGAAATTGGCATGAAGGATGATCATGGACTTTAGGAGACCAATGAGATTATGTTTCAATTTATTTTTATGAGATTCTAATAATTAATTTTAATTTTTATAAGGGTTGTATTATAAAGTTATTGTGATTGCCTTAGATTGTAATTTATTTATTTGAGCTTGCTTGCTCAGTTCTTTGTAATTTTCACCTTGGCATGCCAATGATATGAGATGTAATTGGCTTGGTGGATTTACAAAAAGAAATGGAGCTTAATACATTGATGGAGATTAGTGGGAGCACAAGACTTCAAGAGTTGAATAATTGTGAATAAGCTATAAATAAATGAATGTTAACCTAGGATGCCTTGAATCTGATCCTTGTGGCTAGGATTGGATTTTTGTATATTAGTCCATGATCATGCTTTTTAAATTTCTATTACATGAAAATGGCTAATGTGTACAGTGAAACCAAATATTAATTAAGTGGGCCAAGAAATCTTCCAACAAAATGATTAAGTTGGTAATGGTGTAATTTTAGAAATTACGTCATAGATCTCCACTAAGGCAATTATTTAAGAAATTTTAAAGACTTACATTGTTGACTATGGTTACATAAGGATAATGTATTTGGTTTAAGAGATTTTCTTGAAATAATTGTTAAGCATGTGATGTTGTAAGTATGTAAATACTTTGGTGGCTAAGAATAAATGTACCTGAGGTCATTAAGGTTCAAATTTGCATACTTACTGACTTAATGGGCTCAACTTAACTAATGCAAGATAAATCAAGAATGGATGTACCAAAGGTTTTGAGCATTAGGGGCCAAATAATTGATTGAACCTTACATGAGATGTGATGAGTAAAGAGTTACTCACTTATGAATTATTATGATTCCAAGAATAGATGTGCTTGAGGATGATTAACAGTTTATAAGAATTCAATCATCCACTAAAAATCCTTTCTAATTGGGATTTTTGTTTCTTACTTTGGAAGTGTAGGATTCACTGAATTAGTGGGAGGACCAATTTGATCAAAAGACCATGATCATTTGGTAAATTACAAAATGCAATGTACTAATTAGGATCTTGTTATCTTATGCAGTATATTCTGATAAAGTGACAATGACATAATTACCCACCATTATTCTTACTAGCATGTTAAAACCCAATAAGCTCACTGGACTTAATTTCTAGGATTGGCAAAGGGATTTAAAAATAGTTTTAAATTCTAAACATACAAGATATGTTTTGGACATGAAACCTCCTAATCCCTTGTCTGAAAGTGCATTAAAGGAGGAACATGACACTTTAAGAAAGTGACATGATGACAACTTGCAAGTTAAGTGTTACATGCTTGTCACTATGTGTAAATAGTTACAAAGAGAGCATGAGAATACACTTACAGCTTTAGTATTTAACCTACAAAAGTTGTATGGTGGACAAAATAGGACTACGCGACATGAGATATTAGAGCATTTATTCACATTAAAGATGTTGAAAGGATTGAATGTGGGAAATGATTTATGCAATCTGATTAAGTCATGATTTTTTGAAGGATTTCATCCCACAATCTGATTTGATCCAATAATCTTTTCCAAAATCTTTCTATAAGACTATTGTAGACTTTCACATGAACAAATTGGAGTGTACTCTTACAGAGTTGTTAAATTTGCTAGTCATGGCTCAAAAGGCTAAACTTAGTAATGAGGGAAAGGAAGCAGTCTTAGTTGTTTCTACTGTTAGTAGGACTAAGAGAAAGAGCAATGAGAAAAACAATGCTTTAATCCCTAAACTTTTAAGAAAAGTGTTCAAAAGTTAATTCAAGGAAAAGAATGTTAAAGTTGTATGCAGAGAAAATTGTTTCCACTGTTAAAAGGCTAGGCACCAGAAAAAGGTATATCTTTGTCTTATTTCTAAATATTCTAAAGTACTCATAGTTCATTATATTGCTGGAACCAATTCTCATAAATGTTACGACATGTAGGAACCAACAAATGATAGAGCTTAGTAAGGATATGAAGATAGACAGCATTTTGGCAATGGAGCAAAGGTTGCTACCAAGTCCATAGTGTTTTATCTTTGTATATTTGTTTCGAACAATGTTTCTATGTACCAAATGTTTTAAGATATCATTTTTGTATCAAGTTTGACTTGTAATGGACATGAATAAAGCTTCATGAATGATGTTTACATTTTATTTTTGAAATAAAATGTTAGCATGGGTTACTTCAGCAATTGTCTTTATTATGTTGATAATATTAACAAAACAATTCCAAGCAATTAAATTGAGATTTATATAATCGAAACCAAATTTAATCTAAAATAAATTTGGCTTTTGCGACTAAGTCAAATTGCAAAGGGTAGGATCACTGAGTTAGTGAAATGGGGAATGGGTACTCATTAACCTAATTAGTGAGTCTTGTTTTCAAGGCAATGTAACAAAATCAAGAAAGCTGAAGGAATTTAGAACCAATACATAGAGATGTATGTGGTCCATATGGAAATAGTTAGAAGAGGTTCTTCTTAATACTTTAAGGATGTTTACATTGAAGAAATGCAAACTTGAAATCTTTGAATAATTCAAAGAATTTAGACCTAAAGTACAGAAATATATGGAAAGGGTATTAGGGTCCTTGTTATGATCAAAGGTCAAGTATACTCAAGCACTAAATTTGATAAGTTCCTATAGGAGCAACATATTGTATCTCAATTTAATCCTCTTAGAATTTCATAGTTGTATGAAATATCTAAAAGAAAAAATTATATTAGTGTTTGACATAGTATAAAATATAATGAACTACAAGAAATTACTAACCTTATTGTAGGGATTAGTATTATTAACAGTTTTAAATCTTCAATATAGATTATGATCTATATCAGTTTCCACCACATCACATAGAACATGTTATGGTTAAACATTAAATCTTAAGGTTGTTAAGATTAAAGTTGTTTAAAAGAGAAATTTGATAAAAGGATAAATTTGTTAGATATCCTAAAAAAAGTTTAGGATATAATTTTATTTTCCTGCTAAATAAAGAGTTGTTATGAGCGAGGTCATTCTCTAAAGAAAAGAGTTTCTGTAAAAGAATGACAAAGAATGGAAGATGAAATAGGATGAAGAGTCATTCAACAAAAAATTACATGGATGTAAATCCTTCTAGTAATAAGCTTATACCTATTAGTGATGTTACCATTAAAGTACCTTGAAGTTAATTTCTATGTCTCATGTTTGTAGAGATATAGAATTCTATATATTAATGTACAAAAAGTTGTCCATTTATGTTGAAATTGATCACAGAGATTATCATACAATTAATGAAGAAATTATATTTGATATAAGTTTGTTTCATTAATGGTAAAAGCCATAAGATCCAAAATGGATTTAATCATTAAGAACTATATTTATTTTCTTGTAAACTTTCCTATAGGTATGGTACCTATGAAGGAACGGAAGCGTGAAAAACACAAGTTTATACCATTGAATTCAAAATTTTTCACCTAGGGTCACATGCATCATGCAACATTTATTTTTATCTATTTGATTTCAATGATAAACAACATATTAAAACTCTTTTAACATGTTTTTGGATCTGTATTTGCCATTTAAGATTTTAAAATTAATCAGATTAATTTTAGAACCCTAGATTAAATCAAGAACGATTACACTAACCTCTTGATGCACTGCAGCGTGTCTGCGCCTTTGAGATTCATCTTCAGGACACCAGATGTTGTCCCTCTAGCTTGTCCACACCAAGAACACTTATGGCAGCCCTTAAACAGCTTCTAAAGCTTTTTCTATTAATTAGAAATTCAAGTTCTGCCTTTTAAGAGATTAGAGATGTAAACAGGACACTAGAAACAATTTCTAGCGTTCTTAATTCAAGAGATTGATGGCTAATCTCTTTGAATTGATGAGAGATGAAGAAGAATAGATGAAAACTCTCAAAGTGGCATGACAAAGGAGAGGAGTGGCTGCTGGTTATTTTTTCTTTTCATAACCACACTTAAATAGCTAGGTTAACACATTAAACCCTTGCCACATGTCACCCTTTGATTAGCTCTAGGTTTAAGTGACCCAATCACATTGTGCCAAGTGTCAAACCTATATTTAATCTTGATTTTAATTATCTTACATGATTAAAAAACATTTGGCAAGCTTATGTGTAATCCCATGTGTCACCATCTCATGGTGCCACGTGTTACACTGTGAAATGATCAAAATGCCCCTGTGTCTTAATTTTGAGTTCTTAACCCAAAATAATTATTTTTTTCTTCTAATTAATTTATATCAAATATAAATTAATTAATTAATCTCTATAAATTAATTTCTCATCAAATAAATTCATATTTAAACACTTTAAATATAAATTTAATTTATACTACACATCCAATAATCTAGATTTGGTTTCAAGTCATGCTAGGGACTTTGCAATTTAATTGTAAACCAAACCTATTTAATTAATCAATTAAACTCTTTAATTAATTAATTAAATCATATTTAAATAGGTGATAACTTGTGTATATGTGTGACTTACTAGGCTCATCACTAATTGGCAATGAGACATGATATCAACTCTTAATATCATCAGAACTCTTTCTTACCATAAATGATTTCTCTAAATCATTTTATGAACCTCATAGACCATGGTTAACACCTAGCATAGCATGCCATGGCCGCCCAATTAGTAATAAGGTTTACCTTAAATGAACCTATAATCATATCTTACCATGCACTAGAATCTCTCTGTTACAAAATCCCAACTCAAGCTGGAGTCATGGCTTATATCAAACTCCATTTGCTATGAATATTATGTTCTCTTTTAATTCCAGTTCTTGATTAAAAAGATTTTCTCATCAGAAACTCCTTTCTGAATAAATCTATCTGTCTCCGCCAGAACTTGAAACATCAAGAACAATTAAATGAACATAGGATTTTATCTCTATTTACTTAGAGGAACAGATTCCATCTTGACCAACACCTACCTCCATATATAACTAGTAGGAGCCAACACATGCCCATATACCCATACATAGTACAAGTATGAAAGCAGTATCAAACTCAAACTACCTATATACAAGATAACTGTGCTATCTCAGGTCTAAAGATTATATGCACTGATATGATTTTTGACAAAACATTGATAAGAGTAAACTCCATGTGCTTGTCATAAGTGTCACTGGTTCGGCCTACTTATTATTTATAAGTGCCTATCATATTTGTTATATGGCATGAGACTCACCATTCCATCTTATTTATATCTCATATAAATAACTTGGGAACAAATATGAATACAATCTTTCTGGATAAGTCATGTCCTTATTATGAAGTATCCTCGATTATGAACCTATTTATGATATTTTGTGCTAGAAATATTGTCACTCATATTCTTAACAACTTAAGAATAATATTTCTAACAAAATATCAATGGACCTTTTCTATTACACATAAATATATTATGTAAACGGAAAAGTGGAAATGCTATTTATTAATAAAAATATGTACAAGATACATACTAAATGATATGCTCTAGGGCATACTACTAACAATCTCCCACTAGCACTAGAGCCATTCATTACAATATCTTAGACCTATCTTCTCAAGATGTCGGTCTAACTAAGTCTGTGACATAGGCTTAGTGAATGGATCAGCTGGATTTTCAGCTGATGCTATTTTCTGCATGGCTACATCGCCTTGCCCAACTATATCTCTAATAATGTGGTAGTGCCTTTCTATGTGTTTGGATTTTGGGTGAGACCTTAGTTCCTTAGCCTGTATGACTGCTCCATTGTTGTCACAGTGTAATGGTACTGATGACTCAATGAAAGGAACTACTGTAAGTTCTGTTACAAACTTCTTTATCCAAACAGCTTCCTTTGCAACATCTGATGCAGCAATATACTCAGCCTCAGAGTGGAATCGCAATGCGTGCTCTGCTTTGGAACTCTTCCAACCGATCGCACCTCCATTACAAATGAACACATATCCAGAGGTAGACTTTCTATCATCGATATCTGATTGGAAGTCAGAATCAGTATAACCATCCAATTGCAAGTCTCCACCTCCATAAATCAAGAATAAATCCTTAGTTCTTCTTAAGTACTTAAGGATATTCTTGATGACTATCCATGTTCCAAACTCGATTGGATTGATACCTGCTAGTCAAACTAACAGCATATGCGATATCCGGCCTAGTACACAACATTGCATACATTAAACTTCCAATAGCCGAAGCATATGGAATCCTAGCCAACTTATCTCTTTCTTCAGGTGTCTTTGGAGACATATTTTTAGAAAGGTGGATACCATGTCTCATTGGTAACAATCCTCTCTTGGAATCAAGCATGTTAAACCTCTTTAACACCTTTTCCAAGTATAGACTTTGGGATAAACCAAATATTCTTTTCGCTCTATCTCTATAGATGCGAATCCCAAGAATATAGGTTGCCTCCCCCAAGTCTTTCATGGAGAATGTATTTGACAACCATACCTTTATAGTCATCAACATACCTATGTCATTAGCCATCAATAATATGTCATCCACATATAAGACAAGGAAAGTGATAGCACTGTCACTAACCTTCTTATATACACATGGCTCATCCTCATTTTTGATAAAACCAAAGGAATTAATGGCTTCATCAAAACGGATGTTCCAACTCCTCAAAGCTTGTTTCAACCCATAAATGGATCGCTTTAGCTTGCATACCTTGGAACCATCTTGGGATTCAAATCCCCTAGGTTGTTCCATGAAAATGTTTTCTTCAATGTATCCATTGAGAAAAGCTGTTTTGACATCCATCTACCAAATCTCATAATCATAGTATGCAGCTATTGCTAGTAAAATCCTAATTGATTTAAGCATGGCAACAAAGTAGAAAGTCTCCTCATAGTCGATTCCTTGCCTTTGGCGAAACCCTTCGCTACTAGCCTTACCTTATAGGTCTCTACCTTTCCATCAGAACCAATTTTCTTCTTGAAAACCCATTTGTTCCCTATAGGTACAATACCTTCAGGTGGGTCAATAAGATCCCAAACTTGATTCTTATACATGGAATCAATCTCGGATTTCATAGCATCAATCCATTTTGAAGAGTCTATATCTGATATAGCTTCTTCATAGGTAAGTGGATCATCTCCATGATCTACTTCTTCATGAGTAGACAACTCTTGTTTTTCTTCATGAAGAAAACCATATCTCAGGTGGGTGAGATACCCCGTTGTTCTATGAGGAACAGTGTAGATGTTTCATCAACGGGTATAGGTTGACTAGATGGATCTATATCCATCTGAGCTGTGAGTTGGTCAGAATTCTCCAAGTCGAACTCTATTTGCCTTCCTTTGCCTCCTTCTTGAACAAACTATTGTTCAAGAAATGTAGCATCTCTACTTATCACCACCTTTGTGAAGTAGGCAAATAAAAATAATATCCAAAACTATCTTTTGGATATCCAACAAATCAACCTTTTCTCGATCCGTTTCCAATTTATCGTTGTTCACTTTTGATATAAGTCGACAACCCCAAATCTTAACATGCTTAAGACTTGGTTTTCTTCCATGCCATATCTCATAAGGTGTGGAAGAAACTGATTTTGATGGAATCCTATTCAGAATATACAAAGCTGATTCTAATGCAAATCCCCAAAACCAGATTGGCATATCAGTATAGCTCATCATACTACGTACCATATCCAATAGGGTACGATTTCTCCTTTCAGATACACCATTCAACTGTGGCATTCCTGGAGGAGTCAGCTGAGAAACAATGCCATGCTCTCTCAAGTATTCATCAAATTCAGTACTCAAATATTCACCTCCACGATCTGATCGAAGAGCTTTAATACTCTTTCCTGTTTGATTTTCTACTTCAGATTTAAATTCTTTGAACTTTTCAAAAGATTCATGTTTGTATTTCATCAAATACAAATACCCAAATCTTGATTTATCATTAGTAAAGGTAATAAAATAATGAAAGCCCCCTCTAGCCATTTCTTTAAATGGACCATATACATCACTATGTATTAGCTCCAAAATATTTTCAACTCTTAGCCCTTGTCCAACAAAGGTAATCTAGTCATTTTGCCCTGAAGGCAAGATTCACAAATTGGAGTAGGCTTAGAGCCCAATGAGGATAAAATCCCCATTTTCTCCAATTTTGCAATCCTATCTTCTACAACATGATATAAATTTAAGTGCCAAAAAATATTTTGAACTTGAGTTGGTTTTCACCATGGCATTGCATTCTTTTAGATTGCTATACTCTGGGCAGTGGAAACACTTTCTTACTAGCAATGGAAACACTTTCCTATTGGTAATGGAAACACTTTCTTGTTGGTAGTGGAAACACTTTCCTGTGCCTTTGTCAGCTTTGGTCTTTCCTTTCTGTTTAGCTATTTTCTTAGAAGGACCAGGAATCTGAGATTTCTTTTTCTTATTGCCCTTCTTCTTGTTGGACTTTTCAGCAGAAGAAGATGCAATCAAAGCTACCTCTTTTCCTTTATTGCCTGGCATATTCTTTTAGGCAATAACTAGCATGTTGAGTAAACCAGCTAAGGTGCATTCCTATTGAGTCATATGGAAATTTGTCACAAAATTCCCAAAAGACTCAGGAAGGGACTGAATGATCAAATCCGTCTGTAGTTGGAAATCCATGTTGAAGTCAAGATGTTCCAACTGCTTAATCAGCCGAATCATCTTGTGGACATGATCCCTAACATTCTGTCCCTCAGACATCCTCATGCGGAATAGCTGCCTAGATATCTCATACCTAGCATTCCTGTTGTGCTCACCATACAACTCTTGTAGGTGAAGGAGGATCTCACTCGCACTCTGCATGTTCTCTTGTTGCTTCTGTAACTCATTACTCATGGAAGCAAGCATGTAACACTTAGCTCTCATATCATGCTCCTTCCACTTGTCCAAAGTTTCATATTCCTCTTGTGTGGCCTCTGGAGGTAAGGGACCAGGAACATTTGAATCTAGAACATATCCTATATGTTCAAGGTTCAGGACAAGTTTCAAATTTCTTAGCCAATCAGATAGATTAGGTCCTGTCAACCTATTGTGATCAAGTATGCTTGCAAGGATATTGGATGGTGGTGGTTGTTTTGTGCTCATTTTTATCAGAAAATTAACTGCAGAAAATAACTAGATTAATTAGTAAATGTATCATGTAATTAACCAAAATAATTATGGTCTTTTAATCAAATTGGTCCTCCCACTAACTTAGCGAATCCTATACTTCCAAAGTAGAAAACGGAAATTCTAGTTGGATGGATTTCTAGTGGGTGATTGAATTCTTATAATTCTATTGATCATCCTCAGGTACATCCATTATTGGAATTACAATAAACTATAAGTGAGCAACTCCTTGCCCATCACATCTCATGTGAGGTTCAATCCTTTACCTAGCCCCTAATGCTCAAAATCGCAGGTACATCCATTATTGACTTATCTTGCATTAGTTAAGTTGATCCCATTGAGCCAGTAATTATGCAAATAATTTTAATGTCCTCAGGTACATCCAATATTGGCCACTAAACCATTTACATATTTACAACATCTCATGCTTAACAATTATTCTTAAGAAAATCTCTTAAATTAATTGCATCTTATGCAACTATTTAAAATTTCTTAAAATAATTGCCCCAATGGAGGGCCTATGTTATAATTACTTTAATTATACCATTTCCAACTTAATCATTTGTTTGGAAGATTTTATGGTCATTCTAATTACTATTAAGGTCTCACTTTGCACATTATCCATTTAGCATGCATATATCATATAATTGCATACATTCCCATACATCTCATGCATTCATGGATAAGCAGTAAATATGGTATGATCATGGACTTTCTAAGGGATTCAATTCTGAGCCACCAAGAATTGAATCAGGGCATTCCTAGGTGCATTTCATTCATTCATTCATTTTACAAGAGTTGCTGAAGGAGTACATAATCAACACTTGATCTTGAATTCCTCCCACTGGTCCCACCAATGCTCTTGACCTCCTTGAACTTCTTGCAATCCAATATTACATGGTAATCCTTGGCATACCAAGGCGAATTTACAAGAACTTAAATAAATGAAATTACAACCCAAAAATTATTACAAACTTAATAATACATGCCCAAAATAAATTAAAATAAATTAATTAATTTACAATCCCAAAGAAACATAAAAGAAATAAATCCAATCACATTGGTCTTTTATAGTCCATGATCATCCATCATGCATATCACTATTTAACAATTAAATAAAACATACATACTTAAATTAAATTGAATATCTCATATTCAACTTAAAATCCAGATTTGAATATGATTCAAATAAATTTAAAAATTCAGATTTGAATCTCATTCAAACAAATTTAAAAATTCAGATTTGAATCACATTCAAACAAATTTAAAAATTCAGATTTGAATCACATTCAAACATTTTTTAAAAAATCAGATTTGAATCACATTCAAACATTTTTTAAAAAATCAGATCTGAATTTTATTCAATCAATTTTAAAAAATCAGATTTAAATATGATTCAAACAACTTTAAAAATTCAGATTTGAATCACATTCAAACAACTTTTAAAATTCAGATTTGAATCACATTCAAACAATTTTTAAAATTCTGATTTGAATCATAATTTAATTGTGTGATTAAAAATCCTAATTAAACATTTTAATTAGACATATGATGAATCTTTCATCATGCAACAATTGCAGAATTTAATAACAACCATGCGCACCATGATCTTCCAAAGCCATGCGCACCATGTTGGAGTTCATCAAGCATGCCGCCACACCTCTTGATCCAACCAGCAATGGATCAATCATCTCATGATCAAATCACACAATTTAATCATATAATCAACAATCTAAATGGCAAATATAGTTGCTCTGATACCAATTGAAGGAACGGAAGCGTGAAAAACATAAGTTTATACCATTGAATTCAAAATTTTTCTCCTAGGGTCACATGCATCATGCAAGATTTATTTTTATCTATTTGATTTCAATGATAAACAACATATTAAAACTCTTTTAACATGTTTTTGGATCTGTATTTGCCATTTAAGATTTTAAAATTAATCAGATTAATTTTAGAATCCTAGATTAAATCAAGAACGATTACACTAACCTCTTGATGCACTGCAGCGTGTCTGCGCCTTTGAGATTCGTCTTCAGGACACCAGATGTTGTCCCTCTAGCTTGTCCACAACAAGGACACCTATGGCAGCCCTTGAATAGCTTCTAAAGCTTTTTCTATTAATTAGAAATTCAAGTTCTGCATTTTAAGAGATTAGAGATGTAAACAGGACACTAGAAACAATTTCTAGCGTTCTTAATTCAAGAGATTGATGGCTAATCTCTTTGAATTGATGAGAGATGAAGAAGAATAGATGAAAACCCTCAAAGTGGTGTGACAAAGGAGAGGAGTGGCTGCTGGTTATTTTTTCTTTTCATAACCACACTTAAATAGCTAGGTTAACACATTAAACCCTTGCCACATGTCACCCTTTAATTAGCTCTAGGTT
The DNA here is from genome assembly GCF_030052815.1 of Hevea brasiliensis. Taxonomy (NCBI): domain Eukaryota; kingdom Viridiplantae; phylum Streptophyta; class Magnoliopsida; order Malpighiales; family Euphorbiaceae; genus Hevea; species Hevea brasiliensis. The sequence goes on along the minus strand of NC_079504.1, from coordinate 68,264,966 downwards.
TAAGTGACCCAATCACATTGTGCCAAGTGTCAAACCTATATTTAATCTTGATTTTAATCATCTTACATGATTAAAAAACATTTGGCAAGCTTATGTGTAATCCCATGTGTCACCATCTCATGGTGCCACGTGTCACACTGTGAAATGACCAAAATGCCATTGTGTCTTAATTTTGAGTTTTTAACCCAAAATAATTATTTTCTTCTTCTAATTAATTTATATCAAATATAAATTGATTAATTAATCTCTATTAATTAATTTCTCATCAAATAAATTCATATTTAAACACTTTAAAAATAAATTTAATTTATACTACACATCCAATAATCTAGATTTGGTTTCAAGTCATGCTAGGGACTTTGCAATTTAATTGCAAACCAAACCTATTTAATTAATCAATTAAACTCTTTAATTAATTAATTAAATCATATTTAAATAGGTGATAACTTGTGTATGTGTGTGACTTACTAGGCTCATCACTAATTGGCAATGAGACATGATATCAACTCTTAATATCATCAGAACTCTTTCTTACTATAAATGATTTCTCTAAATCATTTTATGAACCTCATAGACCATGGTTAACACCTAGCATAGCATGCCATGGCCACCCAATTAGTAATAAGGTTTACCTTAAATGAACCTATAATCATATGTTACCATGCACTAAAATCTCTCTGTTACAAAATCCCAACTCAAGCTGGAGTCATGGCTTATGTCAAACTCCATTTGCTATGAATATTATGTTCTCTTTTAATTCCAGTTCTTGATTAAAAAGATTTTCTCATCAGAAACTCTTTTCTGAATAAATTTATCTGTCCTGGCCAGGAACTTGAAACATCAAGAACAATTAAATGAACATAGGATTTTATCTCTATTTACTTAGAGGAACAGATTCCATCTGGACCAACACCTACCTCCATATATAACTAGTAGGAGCCAACACATGCCCATATACCCATACATAGTACAAGTATGAAAGCAGTATCAAACTCAAACTACATATATACAAGATAACTGTGCTATCTCAGGTCTAAAGATTATATGCACTGATATGATTTATGGCAAAACATTGACAAGAGTAAACTCCATGTGCTTGTCATAAGTGTCACTGGTTTGGCCTACTTATCATTTATAAGTGCCTATCATATTTGTTATATGGCATGAGACTCACCATTCCATCTTATTTATATCTCATATAAATAACTTAGGAACAAATATGAATACAATCTTTTTGGATAAGTCATGTCCTTATTATGAAGTATCCTCGATTATGAACCTATTTATGATACTTTGTGCTAGAAATATTGTCACTCATATTCTTAACAACTTAAGAATAATATTTCTAACAAAATATCAATGGACCTTTTCTATTGCACATAAATATATTATGTAAACGGAAAAGTGGAAATGCCATTTATTAATAAAAATATGTACAAGATACATACTAAATGATATGCTCTAGGGCATACTACTAACAACCTAGTGGAAGCTAAAAAGATTTCTCAAGAACTAAACAAGTTCTAAATGAATAAATAGAGACCTATAAAGCAAAGCTGATTGTGAAAGGAGTTTCACATAAAGGAAAAGGGTTGATTATGAGGAAACCTCCTTACCTAAGGCTGTGCTTGAATTCATTTAGATCAAGATGGCAACATAATGCACTATGCTTATGTGTTTTGATAACAACTTTTCAAAACTATCTTCCTTAATGGAAACATAAAGGAATACATAATCTTGAAAAGGTTCCAAAGTGTATAAGCATAAAACATTTATTTATGGTTTTAAGCAAAATTTCAAGGAGTTCCATATGTGTAAGAAGGTGAGTGGGAGCAACTATTTACCTGAATCTATATATGGATGACATTTATTAATAGGAAATGACAATTGACATACCAGTGACTGTAAAGCTTAATTATATATATTTTTCTCCATTTATGACTTAAGGAATGAAACCTATGTTCTTGTGTTTTGCATCTGTGGAGATAGAGCAAATAAGAATAATAGGATTCTTCATAAGTCTAGTTTAAGAAAGGATGTTGAAAGGATTCAACCTGTTTTGTCTCCAAGGAAAATATTGTTACTTGTGAAGCAAAATATCCAACTATCTTAAGGAAGATCTTTTAAGACACCTAAAGAGAGAAGGAAAGTATGCTAAGTTGTATACAAAACAGGATATTGCATATGCTATTAGTGACTAGCAGATACCAATCAAACTCAAGTTTGGAATACTGAGTATATGATGAGGTTATTCCTAAATACTTTGCAAGTATTTGGAATATAAATCTTGTTAAAAGGAGAAAATAATTTATAACTAGTAGAGTTTACAAAATTAGACTTATAGTCAAATGGTAAAGATAGAAAGTCTATTCAAAATAGAGAAATTTAATAATCACACAAAGTGTGTAAAAGTTACACAAGATCGTGTGATTGTTGAATAAGCTAATATGACAGTCACATAAGATTATATAAAGGTTAAATATCTCTATTTATGATTTTGTGTCTGTCTATGGTAGTTGAATAGTTGAATGAAAAGGTTTTATAAAGATAATGTCATGACCCAGGGATGGGGTTGACACGTGCTCATTCAACCAGCTACGCACTGGAGTGGACTTCGTGTCCCACATCGAAAACAGGAAGGAAAGATTTGGGCCATATATGTGGGAGCCTTCCTCACCTGGTTAGCACGCTTTTGGGAATGAAGCCTCCCAAGGGACAAATCCATGAGGCCCACAGGCCAAAGCGGACAATATTGACTGGAGAAGGATCGGGCTGTTACAGGTAACAACTATGGATTTTGCTATAGAAGCTAAGTATTTTGCTACAAGTGATATTGCAAAAGGGTTCTTTGGATTCATCAGATCTTAACATAACTCATTAGGGTTCCTTTGAATTTGTCATTAGTTTTTCATTTGTCACAACAATAGTGCCTTAGTTTGGGCAAAGGGACTAGGTCTCATGTAAAATCTGAACACCAGAAATTAGCTAAACCATTTAATCAAAAAACTAGTTGGAAAATAACACAGAGAATAATGTCAGCTTGTAATTCGGCTGATCACTTCACTAAAGTTAGAGATTGACAATAGTAATACAATCATCTTTAGAAGATGAATATTGTATACTATAGTCATTGGCTCTAGTGCAAGTGGGAGATTATTAGTAGTATTCCCTAAAGTAATGCCTTAGTGTTGTATATTATAAACATTTATTCCCATTTAATGGCAATTATTATTTTCTCTTAAATTTGAATGGTTTGAATTTAAATGAAATAGTCCATTAATATCTTGTTATATGTTCTATTATTAAGTTGTTAAGAATATGAGTGACAGAATATTTTAGTACAAGATATTATAAATTTGGTTCACAAAGGATACTTCATTGGACATGATTTTGTAACATCCCTTACCCGATCTACAGTGTAGCTGCGTAAGGAATTTTACATTTTGTGCCAGAGTACCTTATTTTGTCTTACTTTATTCATTATTAATTTTAATTCCATTTTATTTTAAAACTCAATATATTTAAGTGGAGAAACGGGTGGAGTTTCCCCTATTTATTAACAATTGCCCTGTTTTATCAATCACCTGTTTCAAATAATCTTATAATCATATGTTTCCAATTCATAATCTCAGTTAACAATTCTCAAATTTAAATCATAAAACCATCTCTCATCATATCCATGTCATCCTCAATTCATACATGAAACTTACAAATTTGATTAATTTACATAATGTATAAATTAATTACACAAATTCATAATTTACAATACAAAATTAATGAATATTTACAATATACAAAAATAAACTCATATGGCTTGGCAGACCCTACCAAAATGCACTGCAGGAGTGAGGTGACACAAAAGGACACTATGCAAATCCAATTTCCCAAGTCCTAGTCTAAAGTCTACTGGACTTTATCTCTAGTATCTACGCATGGGAAAACCAACGCTCTAAGCATAACGCTTAGTGGTGCAATAATAATGTAAAAAATAAACTAAATAAATAAAATAAGGAATTCATGTTTATATTATCATGGGAGATGCATTTTTAATAACTATTTGAATTTCACTTATTTTGTTGATCCTTTCTTTCATTTATTTATTATTTAATTTTCATATCTCATTTCAATGCTCAAGTAACCTATAACAGACTGACTGGACTGGATAAGCGAGTATCACTAGCACTGGACACATCTGTACCTCAGGCCGCCATACCATGGGATATATAATGTCAACCAGGTATGCAACATAATGGGTAAAAAGCCATAATAGTAAATCGGGCATAAAGCCATATACATCATAATGCAACAGGATGGCTAGAAGCCATAATCACAGAATGGCATGAAAGCCATGATAACAGAATGGCACAAAGCTATATGCAATACTGCTAAACACAACCCTTCTTAGCTTACCAATCTATCCACCCTATACACACATGTTTAGGCATACATGGGCAATTAATATTCTTAAGTATTCATAAGTCATATAATTTCATCACATGTTATATTCATGTTTCATAGAAATTTTGTTCTAATCATGTTGGGAACATGAGTCCCAAATGCATATTCACATCACATTCATGTTCATTAAGTCATTGGTATTAATTATCAATCATATTTCAAGTCATTTTAGGGGTACTTCATAAATTCCAGAATTTGCATCTTGACTTCACTCTTATATTAGGCCAAGCTATAGTCATAATTTGACTACACTTTCTTCATGAAAGTTATCCTTATTATCTTAGCTTTAATTTTCTTTTTGAATCAGTCAATTTGAAGTTTTGTAGCTCTAGTTATGGTCAATTAACCAAGTACTGGTCCAGTGACCAATACTGTTCCAGAATAGGGCATATTCTAAAACTTAAATTTTCTAAGGTATTTGGGCAAGTTACAGTTATAATTTGGCTTGGTGTTCTTCATATTAGTTGTTCTCCTATGTCTCATGGTTACACAGGTTCAAAAATCACTAAATTTGAAGTTGTGTAAGGTGAGTTGTGGCTGATTAACCAACCGGGACTCATGAATCCTGCAACTCCAAGATTTCAAGTTTTAGGTCAGTTTTACAATGAATATTTAAGAGCCTTACACCCAAAATTGGAGTAAGATTTATAAACCAAAGTTTTAGCCCTAATTCTTAGGTTTTCAAATCATTTTGATTCATCCCAATTGAAATTTTCTAGTGGAAGTTATGGTCTAATTACTGTCCTGGGGTCAAATGGCAAAATGGTTCCAATGCAAGAATTCTAGGTTGGGAATTTCTGACTTCTCCTAACAATTTCCCTAAGTTGCTTTAGGATCTGGTTTCTGGTAAAAACACAAAAATTGTAGTTCTATGTGTTATGAGTATTTTGGCTTTGAAATCACTACATTTTCAGTTTTGTAGCTCAAGTTATGGCTTTTTTGCCACAACTAGTTGGATACCCTAAGTTTAGTATTTTTAGATTTAGGTTTAGTCCATGGCAGGTTTAATGGACTAACTTTGTCTAGTAATTTGGTTAAGTTAGGGTCAAAACTAGATTTCCTGATATGCATGAGAAATGTGCTCCTATGTTTCAAAATTCCATAGGTTTAAGAATTAGATCAATTGGAGTTCGCTAGTGTGAGTTATGCTTAAATTGCTAAACACTATTCATATGGTCATTCCTACAAATCCAGAATGTGTCATTCTGGATTTAAGCCTAATTTAGGGCAACTTATGGTTGGTTTTTGAGCAACCTTCCTCCATTAAAGTTTTAGCCCTATGTCTTATGGTTCATTTTCAATTAGTTTCACATCAATTGGAGTTGTGTAGCTCAACTTATAGCCATTTAAGTGTACTAGACACAATCTGTCCAGATTCAACACCAAGGTTCATCATCACTTCTAACAACCCTTTTCACCAACCAATATTAATTCTCATTAATATGCACATCAATGGGTCATTATACTACATCAAAACATCAATTGCACCTCATGGCATAAAAAACCTAATTCTTCCAGAACCCTAATTTCATATCCTCTTTAATTGATACAACTCATACAAAATCAATATGTAAATCATATTTGCAACTTCACTTAAGCTTAAATTCATGTTCAATTCTATCAAAACATCAAAACCCATACTCCCACAAGGCTGGCCGAACTTCATACCCTAACATCAATGCATATTTTTCTTCAATTCCCATATAATTTCCTCCTAATCATACTTAATTTCAAGAATAAAAGAAGAAACTAGGCTAGATAGGCACTAACCTCACTTGAGCCAATTCGTAGCTTTCCAAATCTTCAATTTTCTTGCTTTCTTTTGCTACCAATCTATCAATCAAGGTGAAATAACAAGTTTTTGTGTTTGGTTTTAGGGAAAATATGGGAAGAACTAAGGATTTAAAGCTTAGGGAAAGTGAACAATGGTGGAAGGAATGGAGCTTGGTGAGCCGGCCATGAAGGGAGAGATAGGAAGAAGATAACTTATGCATTTAATAATTCTTGTCTTATATATACATATAATTATCCTACTTTTAAATATTAATTTTAATTATATTTATTATAATTTTAACAATTACCTTAATTCCCTTCATGTCCTTTTTAATTTCTATACACACTTCATACTTTTAATTTATTTTCAATATTTTAATCTCTCACATTTTAATTAACATTTAGGTCAATAGTCAACTCTGAGTGTCAAATGACCAAAATGCCCTTCATCGGGTTATAGTCCATATTTTTCGGTAATACTGATTAAGTCCATAACCCAATGGTCACTTTGATTTTTCTGCTGCTTATTTCAATTTATTTTCATTTCCTTTTTAGTTCTCAAACTGGCTTTGAATAGTACTATTCAATGACTGTAAATATCACTATTCAGAGCTCAGAAGTTCGGGATGTTATAGATTTATCCGGATTGATTGTCACTTTATGTTTGTGTCCATGGATTAGTATGAGATACTAATGGGATGGAATGGTGAGTCTCACGCCTTAAGACAAACATGGTGGGCATTTATAAGATAAATAGGCTAAACCAGTGATACAAAATGACTTGTACATGGAGTTTACTCTTATCAATACAAAGTCATCTAGATCATAATAGTGCATATAATCCCTTAACCTGAAATAATGCAGTTATCTTGTATATAAGTGGTTTGATTTTGATACTGCTTTCATACTTGTACTATGTATGGATATATGGGCATGTGTTGGCTCTGACTAATTATATATGGAGATAGGTGTTAGTCAAGATGGGATCCGTTACCCTAAGTAAATAGGGATAAAATCCTATGTCCATTTAATTGTTCTTGATGAATTCAAGTTCTTAGTCAGGACAGATAGACTTAGTCAGAAAAGAGTTTTTGATGAGAAAATCTCATTAATCAAGGATTGGAATTAAAGAGGATATACGATTCTAAGCATAAGAGTTTGACTTAAACCATGATTCTAGTTGGAATCGGAATTTTGTAATGGAGAGATTTTAGTATATAGTACGTATGATCAAAGTTTATGAATTGGAGAATTGAGAACTAATTGGATAGTCATTGTGACACCCCTTACCCGTCTACTGTATAGCCGAGCAAGAAGTGTTACATTCAGTGCCGGAGCACCCTATCTTGTCTTATCATGTCCATTGTAAATTTTTAATATCATTTAAAATCAGGTAATCCATGTGTAGATTTTTTTTTTGTACAACTTGTTTCTGTGGAGACCCGGACAGAGCCTCATTTGTTTTTTTGGCATCTAGTGAGTTCCACTAATTACTTGTTAACATGTTCATATTCATTTCACACATTTCCATATCATATTCTATTGTATCATATCATTCACAGTTATTTATGATATCTCCAAAAGGTATCCTCTATTTCATTCATATAGAAATTCATAGACAGAAATTTACAAGTCTTCATTACAATCTGAAAGTTTAATTACAATCCAAAATGAAAAACATCATGTTTTTATATACAATGAACAAAAAGACAAAATCTAGACATACATGGGCCCTACCAACAAAATTACAACTGTAGAGGTGACTAGTAGACACTGGCAAATCTGATCGGCCTCTGTAAGAGCACTATTACTGCTGCTACTGCGGCTGCTCAGACTGGTCTCCAATACCTACGCGATGGAAAACCAACGCGCTAAGCATAACGCTTAGTGGTGCATAATTTATAATAATAATAACTGAACAATTGAAATAATAATTCTATATGGCAATTCATAATTTCTAGGTATTTTACATTTTTATTGCACTTTAAAAATAATTAAAATTATTGGGATCTTTTTTGTTTACTTATTGAATATTCAGTCTTAATTAATTATTATCAGTGCCCAAGAAACGTATAACAAATTATAAAAGCTGGATACATGGGAGTATACTGGTTAGACAGCCATATGTCTATCCAGTATACGTCGGTCATGTCAGGCATAAAGCCTGCAGGCAGGCATTTTAAGCCAGATATAATATTAGGCACATTCGCAAATGGGTAGGCATAAAGCCTGTAGAATAATCATGTCAGACAGATTTTATCTATTAATGATTATTCTTATGGGCAATACTGCTATCTATAGTCCCTAATTGGTATACCAATTGATCCAAATTAAATAAATAAGTCTAGGTATACTATGGGCAACTAAACATTATTACTTATTTACTTGAAATGTTTATGTCACTTTATAGTGGGAAAATAGGTCCCACATACCCCTTTCATGTGTTTTAGTGTTTAATGATTTATTTGGGTTAAACTCCTACCATAAGATAATTTATCTCGTGAACCTTTCTTTAGGTTCAGTTTTTGTGTCTCACTTTTACCTATCTATTTGATCAGCTTGTAGCCACTTGTGGCCACACTTCCTTCATGGAAGTTGTTCCTCTATGTCTTATCTTTATTTTCCCTTTTGAATCATGTCAATTTGATCTTTAGAACTCAAGTTATGGTTAGATAACCATATCTGACTCATTTCTAGATTCTGGTTCCTTAACTAGGCAGTTTTTGGACTTAGAGTTTGCCTAATTAATGGAACATGTTGTAGTCACTTTTAGGCATAGTGATATTCATAGAAATTGTTTCCCTATGTCTTATGATCATTGAGAAATTTGTATCACAATTTTTCAAGTTTTTTGGAACTATTTATGGCCAATTAACTCACCTGGACTCATGTACCCTATGCCAACAGGTGTTCAGTTCAGGTCAGTGACTACAGGTCAATTTTTAAGGTTGTTATAGGCATAATTTGAGGAAGGTTTCTAAAACAAAGTTGGAGCTCTGTTTCTTAGATTTCTGGAAAGGTATGGCTCATCTCAATTAGAATTTTCTAGTGGGAGATATGACTAAAAGGCTATTCTATGGTCAAATGAAGTTTGGTCAGATTTTAGGTTTTGATGTAGTGACTTGTTCCAACTATTTGACCTAGTTCTCTTAATTTTTGGGATTTGGTCAAAATACTAATTTTGTAGTCTTGTGGACATTTTGCCACTCATTTCATTGAATTTGAGTTCTTGTAGGCCAAGTTATGGCCATTTTTCCACAACTGGTCTGGTAAGTTTATGTCCAGCAGTTTCTGGGTAACCTAATTCTGGACAGTTTTGTGACCCAACTTGAGCTAGCAATTTAGTTTGGTTTAATGCATTTTTAGGTTTTGTGGTCTTCATGAAAATTGTAGCCCTATATCTAAGCTTTCCAATGGTATCAAATTCAGGTCATTTGGACCAATGTAGAGGGAGTTATGACCAAATGAATACGTATTGTTTATTTGGTCATTTTCTGGGTTTTGTGCAGGGTCATCCAGATTTGGGCAGAAAATTGGTTAGGATTTTGATGAAATTTGGGCATGGTGTCTTCATGAAAAATGGGCTACTTTGGGTCTAAGTTCACCTCCAATTGGCCTCATACCAATTGGAGTCACATAATTTCAGTTATGGTTCATCAAACACACTGGACTCATTGAGTTCCAACCTGCAGAAAATGACACTCACAAATATTCAATCTCCTCCAACTTCCTTACTTCAATTTGCATACATAGCACTTCAATTAGGCAAAAAATAGTCTCAACAACATTAATTACAAGCCAAATCACAAAATCTCCAATTCAAGATCAAACCCAAATTTCAATTTTTCCAAATCCCACATACACTTTTGTAAATAATTTCTAACATTTTTAACCTTGTTAATCCACCTCCCTAACCCATTTAAAACCAACAAAACCATCAATTTCATACTCCTCTTAGGGCTTCCGAAATTCAAGTTCCTCTTTTTCTCAAAATTTCTTTTTGATTTCATGAAGTTTACACTTAGTTTAGCATGATTTTCATGCTTAAAGAAGAGAGATTAGGAGTTTAGTGCACTAACCTTTTTGGTGACTTGTTAAACTTCCCTTCTATCCCTTCTTTTTACTATCAATGGCTTCCTTATGGAGTGGGGAGGATTTTTAATGAAGAGGGCTAAGGGTTTTGGTGAGTAAATGAGGGAAGATTCAAGCTTGAAGCTTGAACAAAAATGGTGGAGAGAGGACCAAGGTGCCAACCATGGGAGAGAGTAAAGGAAGAAGAAGGCTTATGGTTGGTGGCTTTTGTCTTCTTATGTCTCTCTCTCTCTCTCTCTCTCTCTCTCTCTCTCTCTCTATATATATATATATATATATATATATTTTTTTTTTTTTTTTTGTGTACTTAAATTTTTAAAATGTCATAAGTCTTTTTATTTTATTTTCTTTTCTTTTCTTTTTTTTTTTCTTTTCTTCTTTCTTTTCTTTTCTCATTTTCCTAATTCATTTCATAAATTTTAATTTATGTTAATTATTTTATTCTCTCAAATTTTTAATTTGACATTTAGGTCAAAATTTACCTCTGAGGGTGAAATGACCAAAATGCCCTTCGTGGTGCTCATCGAGTTATTTTTATTATTTTTGTACCAATTAATAAATTCTCTTAATTTTATTTTCTCTAAATTTTTCTTATATTTTCTTAACATTTATTCCATCAACTTATGTCTCCTCACTATAGTTTAAGTGTAGTTTCAGACATTCTGGAAGTCCGAACAGACATTAGTTGTCGGAACAGTAGAATGTACGGACTACTTACGGTGAGGGCGTTATAATTCTTCCCCCTCTAAATAAAAATTTCATCCTCAAATTTACCTGATGTGAAGAGCTGAGGGAACTATTGCCTCATCGTCTCCTCGCTCTCCCATGTTGCTTCTTCTGTGTTGTGGTGTCTCCACAAAACTTTCACTAGTGGGATCCTCTTATTTCTGAGTTCTTTCACTTCCCGAGCTAAGATTCTGACTGGTTCTTCTTCATATGTCAAATCAAGTTGCACAATTATCTCCTCTGCTGAAATGACATGTGAAGGATCTTTCTATGTATCTCCTGAGCATCAACACATGGAATACATTGTGAATCTTGTCCAGCTTAAGTGGTAAAGCTAGCCTGTAGGCTACTGGACCCACACGTTCAATGACATCATATGGACTAATAAACCTAGGGCTTAACTTACCCTTCTTACCAAATCTTAGCACTTTCTTCCAAGGTGATACCTTAAGAAACACCTTATCGCTAACCTCATACTCTATATCCTTTCTCCTCAGGTCGGCATATGACTTCTATCTATCTGAGGTGGCTTTGAAATTGTCTCTGATGAGTTTCACTTTTTTCTCAGTCTGCCTCACCAAATCTAGGCCCAATACTTTCTCTTCCCCCGTTTCTGTCCAACATAAGGGAGTCCTGCATCTCCTCCCATACAATGCTTCATATGGAGCCATTTTTATGCTAGCTTGGTAGCTGTTGTTGTAAGCAAACTCTACCAAAGAAAGATACTTCTCCCAACTTCCTTAAAAATCAATGATGCGGCTTTTAACATATCCTCCAATACCTATCATATCATATTATTCATGTCATTAGTGTCAGGTCATTATTATCATTCCCTTAACGATTAAAGTAATTCATTAAGTTCTAAGGGTTACCTGAATCACCCTTTCTGACTATCCATCCATTTGTGGATGAAAAGCCGTACTGAAGTGCAGTTGAGTGCCTAAAGACTCCTGTAGCCTCTTCCAAAATCTCGAATTAAATCTCGAGTCTCGGTCAGATATGATCGATGTTGGCACTCCATGTAGCCAGACTATCTCATCTATGTAAATCTCTATTAACCTCTCCAGTGAGTAGTCAGCTCTAACTGGTAGGTAGTGAGCTGACTTGGTCAATCTATCCATACTCACCCATATAGTATCATGCTTCCTCTATGTCAATGGTAGCCTAGTGACAAAATCCATGGTGATGCGGTCCCATTTCCACTCTGGTATGGATACAGGTTACAACAATCCTGATGGAACCTGATGCTCAGCGTTAACTTGCTGGCATGTCAAACATCTGGTCACAAAATTATCAATCTCTTTCTTTATTCGAGGCCACCAATAATGTGTTTTCAGGTCTTGATACATCTTGGTACTTCTTAGGTGAATAGCATGGAAGCTACTGTGCGCCTCTTTCAAGATATTCTTCTTTAGTTTCTCATCTCTTGGCACACATATTTTGCTTTTATAATACAGACACCCATCTCCTTTTAACTCATAATCAGTCTCCTTCCCCTCTTGAGTTTTGCCCATAACAGTTAGCAACTTTTCATCCCTTAACTATGCTTCTTATATTTGCTGTAGGAAGCTTGGCTTTATAAGCAACTCAGCCAAAAGTATCCCATCCTGTGCTAAAGACAACCGAGCATTCAGTGCTCTTAAAGCCATCATGGACTTCCTGCTCAGTGTGTCAGCCACTACATTTGCCTTCCTATGATGGTAGTCGATCACACAGTCATAATCTTTAAGGAATTCAATCCATCTCCTTTGTCTCAGATTGAGTTCCTTCTGGGTTGGCAAATACTTTAGACTCTTGTGATCCGTATATATGTAACATTTCTCACCATATAGGTAATGCCTCCATATCTTTAATGCAAATATTATTGCCGCCAATTCTAGATCATGAGTTGGGTAGTTCTTTTCATGTGGCCTTAGCTGTCTGGAAGCATAGGCAACTACTTTGCCTTCCTGCATTAGGACACACCCAAGCCCATTGTGAGAGGCATCACTGTAGACCACATAGTCTTTCTCTGACTCTGGCTATGTCAACACTGGAGCTTCTGTAAGCATAGCCTTTAGCTTCTTGAAACTAATTTGACATTTATCATTCCAGTCAAACTTTGCATTCTTGTGTAGCAGTTTAGTCAGTGGGGCTGCTATAAGGGAGAATCCCTTCATAAATCTCTTATAGTATCCTGCTAACCCTAAAATGTTTCTGACCTCTGTTACATTTCTGGGAGGCTTCCATTCAACTATTGCTTAAATCTTTTTTGGATCTACCTTGATCCCATCTGCTGACACAATGTGTCCAAGGTAGGATATCTCATCCAACCAGAAGTCACACTTGGACAACTTGGCATACAACTGCTTTTCCTGCAGTGTCTGTAGTACTACTCTTAGGTGTTCATCATGCTCCTACCAGTTCTTAGAATACACCAAGATATCATCTATAAAGACCACAACAAACCGATCCAAGTAGGGATGAAAGATGCGGTTCATTAGGTCCATAAAAGCTGCTAGTGCATTTGTCAACCCAAATGGTATCACTAGAAACTCATAGTATTCATACAGGGTTCTGAAAGCAGTTTTAGGAACATCTGTCTCCTTCACTCTCAACTGGTGATAGCCTGATCTGAGATCTATCTTGGAGAATACTCTAGCCCCCCTCAACTGATCAAACAAATCATCTACCCGAGGTAAATGGTATTTGTTTTTCACAATCACCTTATTCAGCTGTCGGTAGTCTATACATAGCTGAAGTGTACCATCCTTCTTCTTCACAAATAGTGTCACACCTTACCCCTCTGTAAGGCATAACATGATCCCGTAGAATACCTAATGAACTACCGAACTTCACCTACCGATAACTCATTAAGTACCCTACAAGGGATTTTAAAACAATTTTCTTCTTTTTGATAAGTGGTGAGCATTTCTAATAAATATTTAAAACATGTAATTCAGTTGAAAGCTAGTTGGAAACTTTGGCCCATTTTATTTTTCCGCAAATTTTATAAAAATTTTGACAGAGTTTCCTCTGTATTTTGAGAAAACCGTTCTTGAATACTGTAAAAGCACTTCTAAAAATTTTTCTCAACAACTGCTTCAATTTCAAACTCAATCTCAATCAATTTCTCAAATTCACAAGTTCAATAATTCCTTCAAAATACTGTCCATCAATATCATTTATTCACATTCCATTCAAGATAAACAATTTATATATTCATCATACTAAAATTTACATTCAGAAAGTCCAAACTAAAATTTATTACAACTTTTATACAAACTTTGTACAAGCTGCTCAAGACCCATGTACATGTCCATACATTTATGTGCAATATATACATCAAAAGAAATATTTACAGTTAGGGTATAAATTATACCCAAAACTTTAGTGGTAGCTTCTCACACCTCAAGCTCACTCGCTGCTCCTCTAGTCTCTCAGATCTGCAACAAAGAATAAAGCTATCACGAGTACTAGGACTCAGTGGTGCACAATATACTAAAATAATCTTTATGCAAAACTTAAAGCACATTCATTCAAAAATTTGGCTAAACATGAAAATTAAATACGATCATGCATTGTGAGATTTTACATGTAAACCAAGTTCATTTCAAAGTATCAAAACACATTTCACAAAACCCACAGCTAGATCATGCCATTCGAAACAAATAGAATCTCAATAGCTAGAGGCTAAAGAGAAATCACATGAATCTCAATAGCCATAGGCTAAAGAGAAATCATATCACAAGGCTAGCTAGCTCAAATATATGGATATCCATTCACATCCTCTTCTACTGGCACACCTCAACACTTCTCCAGAGAAGGAATCAAAATTCGAAACTAATTACCCCCACTAGTCGTGCTAGTGAGGTGTTCAAATATATGGTCATGACACTGTGGTTTCAAAACTTATCTTAACAATTTGCTAAACATTGTCATTTCAAATATACACAATAACTTTCACAATTTAAATCAAACATCATAAGAATGCTATAATCCAATATTTCACATTATTCAAAACAATATGCAAAAGATGATTATAAAAGTATATGTTGTGCACAAACCTCAAACGAGTCGCCTGTTGGCCTTGACTCGACTTCTCGGGTTCTGTCCTGGTATTCTTTTCCACTGAAACACGCAATTTCACAATGTTTCAGAACTAGAACTTAAAATAAATCCAAAATAAACTTAACTTCACATTTACCTAGCTCTAACGTGTTAAATTCGACGTTCTCAAAATTTTGTGTTTTGGGTTACTATTCACTGCACTATTCAAGTCAAATTATTGACTTTCTAAGGCTTAATAGGTATGGGAACTCCAACTTCACCCACATACCACATTTTGGTCACCAAACTTGTTGGTTTTGGTCATTTGTTTAAAGCTTAGGTCATTTTGGCAAAATTGCCAATTTTCGGTTTTGGTTCTCCGAAGTTGCACTATTCCATTGGTCGATCTACTGTTGGAATTTAACAAAACTTCCTTCATAGAAAATGTTCCTTATTGTCTTAAGTGTATTCTCATTTTTGGATTACCTCAATCGGAGTTTTGTAGCTCAAGTTATGGTCAAAATAAGTTTACTGTTCACGCATTATCGCTCATGCTTTGCACTTTTGGGTTCTGGCAGATTTTGATCCAATTTTGGTCAATAATTTGATCAAGTTAAGTTCATAATTTGGTCTCACTTTCTTCATATGAAATGTTGTACTATGTATTAGGTTTCCATCGGTTCAAGAATCTCCTAAATCCGAGTTTTCTAGAGAGAGTTATAGCTATCCAAACATTACTGCCCAAATGAAAATCTGCAGAGTTGCAGGTTTGATAGCTCAACTTTGCTCAATAATTTGAATGGGTTAATGGCATAATTTGGGGTGATGTTCTTCATGAAAGTTTTAGATCTATATCTCCTCTAACCCCTGGCCAAATTTCAGGTCAATTTGACCTGTCTAACTCGAGTTATGACCAAATGAACAGTTACTGTTCATTTGGTCATTTAATCTTGATGGCAGACTGCTATCATTTCACTTTGGTCAATTGTTTCACCAAGTTTTGGTCAGTTTTTGGCCATGGTTCCTTAATGAAAATTGTGCTCTTTTATGTCTATTTTCATCCATAATAGGTGGCATATCAATTAGACTTGTAAAATTTGAGTTTTGGTCCTTCAAAGTGGGTTTGGTCATGCTGCCAGCAGCATGACCATTGACCTACGAATTTGGTTTAATTTCCTACCATTCTCACACAACTTATTTGGTCATAATTGACCACTATTTCACTTCACAATAGGTCAAACATGCCATTTATGCATTTCTCCAAATTTTGGTTCACAAACCCTAGCCTCCAAACCCTAATTCATTCATTCAATCACAATTGGTGCATTTCCATCTTACCACCATACTAATGTAAGTTTACTAACATCTTTAATTCCCTTTAAACACATCAAACCAGACCAAATCATACTCCCACCAAGCTGGCCAAAAATTCAGTTTATTCCTCTTCACATATTTTTATTCCATTTTAAGGTTATTTACAAGCTCTTAATGCCATATAAACACTAATTAAGCAAGAAAAATTGAGGTTTGTATTACCAACCTTGAGCAGAATTTTCTTCCTCCTTTTCTTCAAATTTTCCTTCTTTCTTTCTTGCCCAATCCTCTTCTCAAGTTGCCTAGATAAGCTTTAACTATGGTGGCTAATTTTTCTATGGTGAAATTTTATGATATACAAGCTCAAAATTGAGCTTTAATGGAGTTTGTGGAGATGGAGAGTTAAGAAAAAGAGAGAGATGAGAGAGGAGATGAAGGTTGACGGAAATGAAGAAGAAAAAAAAAACCAATTTCTTTTCTTTTTATTTTGTTTATGGAAGACCACAAAGTCCAAATTTAATAATTCATTTAACTAATTCTTTTATGACATCACCTTTGACTTTTCCAACTTCTTTCTTTTCTTTTTTTTTTCTATTTATTTTTTTCTATTAGTTCTTTAATTTAATTCTTGATTCCAAAATTTTCTTTTCTCCGATTTTATTTGACAGTTAGGTCAGGAGTCAGCTCTCGGGGTCAATTGACCAAATTACCCCTCGCCGGTTCATCCCTGTTTGCAAATAATCCAATATTTCTTCCGGTTCCCTGACCTAATTATTAAACTGACTTAATAGTTCTTTTTTATGATTTTCTCTTTTCCACTGTGTCCATAAGGGTTCTAAGGACCGCAGCGTCACTTTTTACGGTTCGAAATTTGGGTTTAAAATGACTTCGCAGTCGTTCCCGAGGAGGTCACTCATCGCTGTGACTCTCGGCTCGTTTAACCTCTTATGTTCTGTTTTTCTTATTTATAGTTAACTAATTAAACATTACTAATTATTTGTGTTTATGGCTTCTCATGTTGTCTTAAGTGTGGCCCTAATCCCAATAATTATCCGAACCGACACTACCAAGAATGATGAAATATACTGTGCTATAGGAATAGGGGTGTTACAATTCTCCCCCCGTTAAATAAATTTCGTCTCGAAATTTTACCTGGTATCAATCTCTAAACAGTTGTGGGTGTTGTCTCCTCATGTCCTCCTCTCGTTCCCAAATAGCTTCTTGGCCCGAATGATGGTTCCACAGCACTTTTACCAATGGTATCTGCTTGTTCCGTAGCTGCTTCACCTCATAAGCCAGAATCTTTATGGGTTCTTCTTCATATGTGAGGTTTGGATTCACTTCTATTTCCTCTACTGGTAGTACATGAGATGGGTCTGATCGATACCTCCTCAACATAGACACATGGAAGACATTATGTATCTTCTCCAACTCTGGAGGTAGTGCCAACCGATATGCCAAAGGACCCACTCTTTCCAATACCTCATATGGCCCAATGAAACGAGGACTTAGTTTCCCCTTTCTGCCGAATCTCATAATCCTCTTCCAAGGAGAAACTTTGAGGAATACTTTCTCACCCACTGCATACTCAATATTCCTTCTTTTCAAATCAATGTAGGACTTCTGACGGTCTGATACAGTCTTAAGTCGATCTCGGATCACCCTGATCTTCTCCTCAGTTTGCTGAACAATTTCGGGTCCAATCATCTTTCTTTCACCCATGTCATCCCAACACAACGGGGTTCTACATTTTCTGCCATACAAAGCTTCATATGGAGGCATCCCAATGCTTGATTGATAGCTGTTGTTATAAGCAAACTCAATCAAAGGCAAGTGTGTATCCCAACTACCCTCAAACTCAATCACACAAGCCCGTAGCATATCCTCCAAGATCTGAATTACCCTCTCAGATTGGCCATCTGTCTGTGGGTGGAATGCAGTACTGAAGTTCAATCTAGTTCCTAGGGCTCTCTAAAGACTACCCCAGAATCTAGAAGTGAACCTAGGATCTCTGTCTGACACGATAGATACTGGAACTCCATGTCGTCTCACAATCTCATCAATGTATAACTTGGCCAATCTTTCTAAACTGTAGTCCATCCGAACTGGCAGAAAATGAGCAGATTTAGTCAGTCTGTCAACAATGACCCAAACTGCATCATGACTCTTCTGTGTCCGCGGAAGTCCCATTACAAAATCCATTGTTATTCTTTCCCATTTCCATTAAACCTTTGGTAGTGGATGTAACAACCTGGGTACTTGATGCTCGCCTTCACTTGCGACAAGTTAGGCATTTGGACACAAACTACGCCACATCTCTCTTCATACCCATCCACCAAGAATGCTCCTTTAGCCCTCTATACATTTTTGTACCACTGTGGTGCATGGCAAAAGGAGACTCATGTGCTTCCTTCAAAATGATCCGCCTCAAATCAACATCATTAGGAACACACATTACGCCTGGTAGCAAAGAAACCATCATCTCTTATTGAGAACTCGTTTCTTACCTGCTGGACTTCTTCTATCGACTTTCGATACTCGATCATTACGAGTACCATTCTAACTGATCAATCAACACCGGTCTTGTACATGCCATGCAACCTTGTCGCCCATCATCACTAATCTCTAAGCCGGCATGCAATGATCTCAACTCATGTACCAAAGACAAAGGAGTAACTTGTAGACTTGCCATAGTCTTGCGACTTAGGCGTCACCACAACATTAGCTTTCCTCGGGTGATAGTCTATCGGACAATCATAGTCTTTTATCAACTCTAACCATCTCCTCTGTCTCAAATTCAACTCTTCGGGTGCCCAAATACTTCAAACTCTTATGATCCGTGTAGATATAACATTTCTCCCCATACAAATAATGTCTCGGATCTTAAGAGCAAACACAATGGTCGCAAGCTCCAAATCATGTGTCGGATAATTCCTCTCATGTGGTTTTAGTTGGCGTGATGCATAGGCAATGACATTTCGATCTTGCATCAACACACAACCTAACCCATTGTGAGAAGCATCATCAGAATCGTATATTCTTTACGGTGTAGGTAAAGTCGATCTGAGCTTCACAAACATCTTTTCAATTCATCAAAACTCGTTGGCATTTATCCGTCCAGAAATTTTACATCTTTTCTAAGCGACTTGGTCAATGGAGATGCCAACATGGAGAATCCTTCACAAATCTACGGTAGTATCCGGCTAAACCAGTAAAACTATGAATCTCTATGACATTTCGGTGGCCTCCAATTAAGGACACTTCAATCTTGCTTGGATCTACCTTAATGCCCTCTTCTGATACTACATGCCCCAAAAAGGATATCTCCTTCAGCCAAAATTCACACTTCGACAATTTGGCATATAGCTGTTTCTCTCTCAAAGTCTGCAGTACAATTCGCAGATGTCTATCATGCTCTTCTGCATTCCTCGAGTAGACCAATATATCATCAATGAATACCACTACAACTGGTCGAGGTATGGTGCGAAGATAGTGTTCATCGATCCATAAAAGCAAATGAGCATTAGTTAACCGAATGGCATGACTAGGAATTCATAATGGCCATAGCGGGTTCGTATGCGCTTTAGGAATACTTTGCTCTTGTACCTTCGTTGATAATAACTCGATCTCGTCAATTTTGGAGAACACAATGCACCCTTAACGATCAAACAAGTCATCAATGCGGGGCAATGGATATCTATTCTTTATTGTCACCTTATTCAACTGCCGATAATCAATACATAAGCGGAGAGTGCCATCTTTCTTCTTTACAAACAATACTGGCGCTCCCCAAGGTGACACACTAGGGTGAATGAAGCCCTTGTCAAGCAACTCTTGCAACTGCACTTTCAACTCTTTCAATTCTGCAGGTGCCATTCTATATGGCGTTATGGAGATTGGGTCCACACCAGGCATAACATCAATTTCAAACTGCACCTCTCTTTCTGGAGGTAATCCTGGCAATTCATCAGGAAACACATCCGGAAAGTCACATACCGTAGGGATGTCCCTTAGTGCTGGACTCCCCACCTGGGTGTCTATCACATGTGCCAAGTATGCTTCACACCCCTTTCTGATCATTCTTCTGGCTAGTGCAGCCGAAATGATGTTTGATGGCAGTAAATGCCTCTCCCCGTGTATTACCACATCATTATGCAAAGGGAG
Source organism: Hevea brasiliensis (assembly GCF_030052815.1). Lineage (NCBI taxonomy): Eukaryota > Viridiplantae > Streptophyta > Magnoliopsida > Malpighiales > Euphorbiaceae > Hevea > Hevea brasiliensis. Next base: position 68,244,410 of record NC_079504.1, on the reverse strand, counting down.
ACCAAAAGTGACTATCTTCAGTCTACAGTCAATCATGGCGTGATGCCTGGCTAACCAATCCATGCCCAAAATGATATCATACTCTCTGAAGGGCATTTCAATCAAGTTTGACAAGAAAACATGTCCTTGGATCACCAAAGGACAGTCTCTATAAATTCTGTTGACTGGACTTCTTGTCCTAAAGGACTAGTTACTAGCACTTCAAAACCCATTTGCACACATGGAACAGCAAGTGAACTGACTATGCTAGCACTAACATATGAATGGGTTGAACCCGGATCAAACAATACAAATACATCTTGACCAGAGATAGAGAATGTACCAGCTACCACATCAGAAGTCTCAGCCTCTTCTCGCTGTTTCATTGCGTAGATTCTGGTTGAAGCACTTCCTTGCCGATTGACCAATCGTGCCTCGATCTCAAGTAGTGCCTCTACCTCTGCCTCTTCCTCCGCCAAATGATGTGAACCTCTGGAAGCGGGACTCAATAGATCCTCGGCGTAGTAGGAGCTGGACCATATCTCTGAGCACTAGTACGGTGTTTAGCTATATGGCCCTTGCCTCCACGTTAAAGCAGCTCGGTGGCCCAATAACATTCCCCATGAATCTTGCCACAAGTCTCACGGGCGGAATGTGAACCTCGCCGATCACGACTGACCTAGGGGTCTCTGCCTGCAGAATCGGCCCCTACCAAATCTTCCACCTCGACCCCTGCTGGGTCCACTAAACTTCTTTTTCTTTCCAGAGGTAGCACCAGAACTCTGTTCAACTGATTTTTCCCCCTTGTCTTTTTCTGATTTCTCAGCTTTTTCCTTCACTGGGGTTGCTTCTGCTTCAACTCTCTCCAGTTCAAGTGCTTGGGACATAAGTTCTGAGAAGTTGCTGTGTCGAAATCCCACAACTTGCATCCTTATGCTGGGCTTCAAACCCGTCTCAAATCTCTTGCATCTTGCTTTGCTGGTAGTAAGGAGACTCTCCGCATAGTGACTCAGGCGGGAGAACTCCCTCTCATACTCTGCCACTGATCGATTTCCTTGTTTTAGACTCAAAAACTCTTGTAACTTTTGATCAACATATGCATCTGGGACGTATTTCTGTCTGAACTCTCTGATGAAGTCATCCCAGGTCAGCACTGGTGGTTCAGCCAAGCTGTGGGGGATGGTCTTCCACCAATCATACGCATCCCCTTGCGATGGCGACGTAATATTCAAACTTCAGTTCATCTTGGCGGCGGCTTCTTAAATACTCTGTCCATTCTTTCAAGCCATTGTTCGCCTCCAAAGGGTCCACTGTACCCTTAAATTCTGCACCCCATACTTGATAATTTATCATATTGTCCGGCCGAGGCGTGGTTGTGACACAGGTGGTTGGGGAGGAGCTTGAGCAGGCATACCCCCAGCCATATGTTGAAACATTTCCGCCATCTGCTGTGCGAACTGTGCAGAAATTGCGGCATTTGTGGGGTCGTCTTGACCCATCGACATTCGTAAAGTGGGCTTCCCCTTGTGCCTCAGCTTCAACAGACTGCTCAACTGAGCGATCCCCTTCTTCCATAATAGTTTGGAGTAGGGTATCTCCTGAACAAGTAACACATGGAGACTTCCCTCCGTTAGTTCATATTGATGATGTAATGCACTGTATGTAACAATTATGGACATTGAGCAGTTGTACTTAACAAAGAAAAACACAAATTCACAAGCTAAAACATACTTCAAAAATTTTGCTCTGATACCACTAAAACATGTCACACCTTACCCCTCGGTAAGGCATAACATGATCCCATAGAATACCTAATGAACTACCGAACTTCACCTACCGATAACTCATTAAGTACCCTACAAGGGATTTTAAAACAATTTTCTTCTTTTTGATAAGTGGTGAGCATTTCTAATAAATATTTAAAACATGTAATTCAGTTGAAAGCTAGTTGGAAACTTTGGCCCATTTTATTTTTCCGCAAATTTTATAAAAATTTTGACAGAGTTTCCTCTGTATTTTGAGAAAACCGTTCTTCAAATACCTGTAAAAAGCACTTCTAAAAATTTTTCTCAACAACTACTTCAATTTCAAACTCAATCTCAATCAATTTCTCATATTCACAAGTTCAATAATTCCTTCAAAATACTGTCCATCAATATCATTTATTCATATTCCATTCAAGATAAACAATTTATATATTCATCATACTAAAGTTTACATTCAGAAAGTCCAAACTAAATTTTATTACAACTTTTATACAAACTTTGTACAAGCTGCTCAAGACCCATGTACATGTCCACACATTTATGTGCAATATATACATCAAAAGAAATATTTACAGTTAGGGTATAAATTATACCCGAAAACTTTAGGCTGGTAGCTTCTCACACCTCAAGAAATACCACTGCTCCTCTAGTCTCTCAGATTCTGCGATAATAAAAGCTATCACGAGTACTAGGACTCAGTGGTGCACAATATACTAAAATAATCTTTATGCAAAACTTAAAGCACATTCATTCAAAAATTTGGCTAAACATGAAAATTAAATACAATCATGCGTTGTGAGATTTTACATGTAAACCAAGTTCATTTCAAAGTATCAAAACACATTTCACAAAACCCACAGCTAGATCATGCCATTCGAAACAAATAGAATCTCAATAGCCAGAGGCTAAAGAGAAATCACATGAATCTCAATAGCCAGAGGCTAAAGAGAAATCATATCACAAGGCTAGCTAGCTCAAATATATGGATATCCATTCACATCCTCTTCTACTGGCACACCTCAACACTTCTCCAGAGAAGGAATCAAAATTTGAAACTAATTACCCCCACTAGTCGTGCTAGTGAGGTGTTCAAATATATGGTCATGACACTGTGGTTTCAAAACTTATCTTAACAATTTGCTAAACATTGTCATTTCAAATATACACAATAACTTTCACAATTTAAATCAAACATCATAAGAATGCTATAATCCAATATTTCACATTATTCAAAACAATATGGAAAAGATGATTATAAAAGTATATGTTGTGCACAGACCTCAAACGAGTCGCCTGTTGGCCTTGACTCGACTTCTCGGGTTCTGTCCCGGTATTCTTTTCCACTGAAACACACAATTTCACAATGTTTCAGTACTAGAACTTAAAATAAATCCAAAATAGACTTAACTTCACATTTACCTAGCTCTAACGTGTTAAATTCGACGTTCTCGAAATTTTGTGTTTCGGGTTACTATTCACTGCACTATTCAAGTCAAATTATTGACTTTCTAAGGCTTAATAGGTATGGGAACTCCAACTTCACCCACATACCACATTTTGGTCACCAAACTTGTTGGTTTTGGTCATTTGTTTAAAGCTTAGGTCATTTTGGCAAAATTGCCAATTTTCGGTTTTGGTTCTCCGAAGTTGTACTATTCCATTGGTCGATCTACTGTTAGAATTTAATAAAACTTCCTTCATAGAAAATGTTCCTTATTGTTTTAAGTGTATTCTCATTTTTGGATCACCTCAATCGGAGTTTTTAGCTCAAGTTATGGCCAAAATAAGTTTACTGTTCACGTGCACTGTTCATGCTGCACTTTTGGGTTCTGGCAGATTTTGATCCAATTTTGGTCAATAATTTGATCAAGTTAAGTTCATAATTTGGTCTCACTTTCTTCATATGAAATGTTGTACTATGTCTTAGGTTTCCATCCGTTCAAGAATCTCCTAAATCCGAGTTTTCTAGAGAGAGTTATAGCTATCCAAACATTACTGCCCAAATGAAAATCTGCAGAGTTGTAGGTTTGATAACTCAACTTTGCTCAATAATTTGAATGGGTTAATGGCATAATTTGGGGTGATGTTCTTCATAAAAGTTTTAGATCTATATCTCCTCTAACCTCTGGCCAAATTTCAGGTCAATTTGACCTGTCTAACTCGAGTTATGACCAAATGAACAGTTACTGTTCATTTGGTCAGTTTAGTGCAGTGGCAGCCTGCTATCATTTCACTTTGGTCAATTGTTTCACCAAGTTTTGGTCAGTTTTTGGCCATGGTTCCTTAATGAAAATTGTGCTCTTTTATGTCTATTTTCATCCATAATAGGTGGCATATCAATTAGACTTGTAAAATTTGAGTTTTGGTCCTTCAAAGTGGGTTTGGTCATCTCACAAGAAGATGACCATTGACCTACGAATTTGGTTTAATTTTCTACCATTCTCACACAACTTATTTGGTCATAATTGACCACTATTTCACTTCACAATGGGTCAAACATGCCATTTATGCATTTCTCCAAATTTTGGTTCACAAACCCTAGCCTCCAAACCCTAATTCATTCATTCAATCACAATTGGTGCATTTCCATCTTACCACCATACTAATGTAAGTTTACTAACATCTTTAATTCCCTTTAAACACATCAAACCAGACCAAATCATACTCCCACCAAGCTGGCCAAAAATTCAGTTTATTCCTCTTCACATATTTTTATTCCATTTTAAGGTTATTTACAAGCTCTTAATGCCATATAAACACTAATTAAGCAAGAAAAATTGAGGTTTGTATTACCAACCTTGAGCAGAATTTTCTTCCTCCTTTTCTTCAAATTTTCCTTCTTTCTTTCTTGCCCAATCCTCTTCTCAAGTTGCCTAGATAAGCTTTAACTATGGTGGCTAATTTTTCTATGGTGAAATTTTATGATATACAAGCTCAAAATTGAGCTTTAATGGAGTTTGTGGAGATGGAGAGTTAAGAAAAAGAGAGAGATGAGAGAGGAGATGAAGGTTGACTTAAATTAAGAAGAAAAAAAAAAACCAATTTCTTTTCTTTTTATTTTGCTTATGGAAGACCACAAAGTCCAAATTTAATAATTCATTTAATTAATTCTTTTATGACATCACCTTTGACTTTTCTAACTTCTTTCTTTTCTTTTTTTTTCTATTTATTTTTTTCTATTAGTTCTTTAATTTAATTCTTGATTCCGAAATTTTCTTTTCTCCGATTTTATTTGACAGTTAGGTCAGGAGTCAGCTCTCGGGGTCAATTGACCAAATTACCCCTCGCCGGTTCATCCCGGTTTGCAAATAATCCAATATTTCTTCCGGTTCCCTGACCTAATTATTTAACTGACTTAACAGTTCTTTTTTATGATTTTCTCTTTTCCACTGTGTCCATAAGGGTCCTAAGGACCGCAGCGTCACTTTTTACGGTTCGAAATTTGGGTTTAAAATGACTTCGCAGTCGTTCCCGAGGAGGTCACTCATCGCTGTGACTCTCGGCTCGTTTAACCTCTTATGTTCTGTTTTTCTTATTTATAGTTAACTAATTAAACATTACTAATTATTTGTGTTTATGGCTTCTCATGTTGTCTTAAGTGTGGCCCTAATCCCAATAATTATCCGAACCGACACCGGTCACCGGAACAGTGAAATATACCAGGCTATACCAATAGGGGTGTTACAATTCTCCCCCCCTTAAATAAATTTCGTCTCGAAATTTTACCTGGTATCAATCTCTAAACAGTTGTGGGTGTTGTCTCCTCATGTCCTCCTCTCGTTCCCAAGTAGCTTCTTGGCCCGAATGATGGTTCCACAGCACTTTTACCAATGGTATCTGCTTGTTCCGTAGCTGCTTCACCTCATAAGCCAGAATCTTTATGGGTTCTTCTTCATATGTGAGGTTTGGATTCACTTCTATTTCCTCTACTGGTAGTACATGAGATGGGTCTGATCGATACCTCCTCAACATAGACACATGGAAGACATTATGTATCTTCTCCAACTCTGGAGGTAGTGCCAACCGATATGCCAAAGGACCCACTCTTTCCAATACCTCATATGGCCCAATGAAACGAGGACTTAGTTTCCCCTTTCTGCCGAATCTCGTAATCCTCTTCCAAGGAGAAACTTTGAGGAATACTTTCTCACCCACTGCATACTCAATATTCCTTCTTTTCAAATCAATGTAGGACTTCTGACGGTCTGATGCAGTCTTAAGTCGATCTCGGATCACCCTGATCTTCTCCTCAGTTTGCTGAACAATTTCGGGTCCAATCATCTTTCTTTCACCCACGTCATCCCAACACAACGGGGTTCTACATTTTCTGTCATACAAAGCTTCATATGGAGGCATCCCAATGCTTGATTGATAGCTGTTGTTATAAGCAAACTCAATCAAAGGCAAGTGTGTATCCCAACTACCCTCAAACTCAATCACACAAGCCCGTAGCATATCCTCCAAGATCTGAATTACCCTCTCAGATTGGCCATCTGTCTGTGGGTGGAATGCAGTACTGAAGTTCAATCTAGTTTCTAGGGCTCTCTGAAGACTACCCCAGAATCTAGAAGTGAACCTAGGATCTCTGTCTGACACGATAGATACTGGCACTCCATGTAGTCTCACAATCTCATCAATGTATAACTTGGCCAATCTTTCTAAACTGTAGTCCATCCGAATCGCGTAAAATGAGCAGATTTAGTCAGTCTGTCAACAATAACCCAAACTGCATCATGACTCTTCTGTGTCCGCGGAAGTCCCATTACAAAATCCATTGTTATTCTTTCCCATTTCCATTCCGACACTGGTAGTGGATGTAACAACCCAGTGGGTACTTGATGCTCTGCCTTCACTTGCTGACAAGTTAGGCATTTGGACACAAACTCTGCCACATCTCTCTTCATACCCATCCACCAGTAATGCTCCTTTAGCCCTCTATACATTTTTGTACCACCAGGGTGCATGGCAAAAGGAGACTCATGTGCTTCCTTCAAAATGATCTGCCTCAAATCAACATCATTAGGAACACACATTCGCTCGGTAGCAAAGAAACCATCATCTCTTATTGAGAACTCTGGTTTCTTACCCTGCTGGACTTCTTCTATCAGCTTCTGATACTTCTGATCATTCTGAGCAGCCATTCTAATCTGATCAATCAACACTGGCTGTACATGCCATGCAACTGCTGTCTGCCCATCATCACTAATCTCTAAGCTGGCATGCAATGATCTCAACTCATGTACCAAAGACAAAGGAGTAACTTGTAGACTTGCCATAGTCTTGCGACTTAGGGCATCAGCCACAACATTAGCTTTCCCTGGCTGATAGTCTATCAGACAATCATAGTCTTTTATCAACTCTAACCATCTCCTCTGTCTCAAATTCAACTCTTTCTGGGTGCCCAAATACTTCAAACTCTTATGATCTGTGTAGATATAACATTTCTCCCCATACAAATAATGTCTCCAGATCTTAAGAGCAAACACAATGGCTGCAAGCTCCAAATCATGTGTCGGATAATTCCTCTCATGTGGTTTTAGCTGGCGTGATGCATAGGCAATGACATTTCGATCTTGCATCAACACACAACCTAACCCATTGTGAGAAGCATCACTGTAAACTGTATATTCTTTACCCGGTGTAGGTAAAGTCAGGACTGGAGCTTCTGTCAAACATCTTTTCAATTCATCAAAACTCTGTTGGCATTTATCCGTCCACTGAAATTTTACATCTTTTCTAAGCAGCTTGGTCAATGGAGATGCCAACATGGAGAATCCCTTCACAAATCTACGGTAGTATCCAGCTAAACCCAGAAAACTATGAATCTCTGTGACATTTCTGGGTGGCCTCCAATTAAGGACAGCTTCAATCTTGCTTGGATCTACCTTAATGCCCTCTTCTGATACTACATGCCCCAAAAAGGATATCTCCTTCAGCCAAAATTCACACTTCGACAATTTGGCATATAGCTGTTTCTCTCTCAAAGTCTGCAGTACAATTCGCAGATGTCTATCATGCTCTTCTGCATTCCTCGAGTAGACCAATATATCATCAATGAATACCACTACAAACTGGTCGAGGTATGGTGCGAAGATAGTGTTCATCGATCCATAAAAGCAAATGAGCATTAGTTAACCCGAATGGCATGACTAGGAATTCATAATGGCCATAGCAGGTTCAGAAGGCAGTTTTAGGAATACTTTGCTCTTGTACCTTCAGCTGATAATAACCTGATCTCAGGTCAATTTTGGAGAACACAGCTGCACCCCTTAACTGATCAAACAAGTCATCAATGCGGGGCAATGGATATCTATTCTTTATTGTCACCTTATTCAACTGCCGATAATCAATACACAAGCGGAGAGTGCCATCTTTCTTCTTTACAAACAATACTGGCGCTCCCCAAGGTGACACACTAGGGCGAATGAAGCCCTTGTCAAGCAACTCTTGCAACTGCACTTTCAACTCTTTCAATTTTGCAGGTGCCATTCTATATGGCGTTATGGAGATTGGGTCCACACCAGGCATAACATCAATTTCAAACTGCACCTCTCTTTCTGGAGGTAATCCTGGCAATTCATCAGGAAACACATCCGGAAAGTCACATACCGTAGGGATGTCCCTTAGTCTTGGACTCCCCACAGGTGTCTATCACATGTGCCAAGTATGCTTCACACCCCTTTCTGATCATTCTTCTGGCTAGTGCAGCCGGAATGATGTTTGATGGCAGTAAATGCCTCTCCCCGTGTATTACCACATCATTATACAAAGGGAGACCAAAAGTGACTGTCTTGATCTGATCCAATCATGGCGTGATGCACAGCTAACCAATCCATGCCCAAAATGATATCATACTCTCTGAAGGGCATTTCAATCAAGTTTGACAAGAAAACATGTCCTTGGATCACCAAAGGACAGTCTCTCTAAATTCTGTTGACCTGGACTTCTTGTCCTAAAGGACTAGTTACTAGCACTTCAAAACCCATTTGCACACATGGAACAGCAAGTGAACTGACTATGCTAGCACTAACATATGAATGGGTTGAACCCGGATCAAACAATACAAATACATCTTGACCAGAGATAGAGAATGTACCAGCTACCACATCAGAAGTCTCAGCCTCTTCTCGCTATTTTATTGCTTAGATTCTGGTTGAAGCACTTCCTTGTGCTGATTGACCAACTGTGCCCTGACTGCCTGAAGTAGTGCCTCTACCTCTGCCTCTTCCTCTGCCAAATGACTGTGAACCTCTGGGAGCAGGACTCTGAATAGATCCCTCAGCAATAGTAGGAGCTGGACCATATCTCGGAGCACTAGTACAGTCTTTAGCTATGTGGCCCTTGCCTCCACAGTTAAAGCAGGCTCCAGTGGCCCAATAACATTCCCCCCCATGAATCTTGCCACAAGTCTCACAGGGGCGGGCAGAATGTGAACCCCTGCTCGACTGCTGACCAGACCTAGGGGGTCTCTGTCCGGAGAATCGGCCCCTACCAAATCTTCCACCTCGACCCCTGCTGGGTCCACTAAACTTCTTTTTCTTTCCAGAGGTAGCACCAGAACTCTATTCAACTGATCTTTCCCCCCTTGTCTGTTTCTGATTTCTCAGCTTTTTCCTTCACTGGGGTTGCTTCTACTTCAACTCTCTCCAGTTCAAGTGCTTGGGACATAAGTTCTGAGAAGTTGCTGTGTCGAAATCCCACAACTTGCATCCTTATGCTGGGCTTCAAACCCGTCTCAAATCTCTTGCATCTTGCTTTGCTGGTAGTAAGGAGACTCTCCGCATAGTGACTCAGGCGGGAGAACTCCCTCTCATACTCTGCCACTGATCGATTTCCTTGTTTTAGACTCAAAAACTCTTGTAACTTTTGATCAACATATGCATTTGGGACGTATTTCTGTCTGAACTCTCTGATGAAGTCATCCTGTGTCAAGATCGGTGGTTCACCAAGTGGGGGATGGTCTTCCACCAATCATACGCATCCCCTTGCAGTAGCGACACAGAATATTCAAACTTCAGTTCATCTTGGCAGTGCAGCTTCTTAAATACTCTGTCCATTCTTTCAAGCCATTGTTCTGCCTCCAAAGGGTCCACTGTACCCTTAAATTCTGCAGCCCCATACTTCAGTAATTTATCATATTGTCTGGCTAGAGGCAGTGGTTGTGCCACAGGTGGTTGGGGTGGAGCTTGAGCAGGCATACCCCCAGCCATTTGTTGAAACATTGCCGCCATCTACTGTGCGAACTGTGCAGGAAATTGCAGCATTTGTGGGGTTGGTGCTGCTGACCCACTGACATTCGGTAAAGCTGGGGCTTCCCCTTGTGCCTCAGCTTCAACAGACTGCTCAACTGAGCGATCCCCTTCTTCCATAACAGTCTGGAGTAGGGTATCTCCTGAACAAGTAACACATGGAGATTTCCCTCCGTTAGTTCATATTCATGATGTAATGCACTGTATGTAACAATTATGGACATTGAACAGTTATACTTAACAAAGAAAAACACAAATTCACAAACTAAAACATACTTCAAAAATTTTGCTCTGATACCACTAAAACATGTCACACCTTACCCCTCTATAAGGCATAACATGATCCCGTAGAATACCTAATGAACTACCGAACCTCACCTACCGATAACTCATTAAGTACCCTACAAGGGATTTTAAAACAATTTTCTTCTTTTTGATAAGTGGTGAGCATTTCTAATAAATATTTAAAACATGTAATTCAGTTGAAAGCTAGTTGGAAACTTTGGCCCATTTTATTTTTCCGCAAATTTTATAAAAATTTTGACAGAGTTTCCTCTGTATTTTGAGAAAACCGTTCTTCAAATACCTGTAAAAAGCACTTCTAAAAATTTTTCTCAACAACTGCTTCAATTTCAAACTCAATCTCAATCAATTTCTCAAATTCACAAGTTCAATAATTCCTTCAAAATACTGTCCATCAATATCATTTATTCATATTCCATTCAAGATAAACAATTTATATATTCATCATACTAAAATTTACATTCAGAAAGTCCAAACTAAAATTTATTACAACTTTTATACAAACTTTGTACAAGCTGCTCAAGACCCATGTACATGTCCATACATTTATGTGCAATATATACATCAAAAGAAATATTTACTGATTAGGGTATAAATTATACCCAGAAAACTTTAGTGGTAGCTTCTCACACCTCAAGACTCGATGCTGCTCCTCTAGTCTCTGTATCTGCGACAGCAATAAAAGCTATTGCTGAGTACTAGGACTCAGTGGTGCACAATATACTAAAATAATCTTTATGCAAAACTTAAAGCACATTCATTCAAAAATTTGGCTAAACATGAAAATTAAATACAATCATGCATTGTGAGATTTTACATGTAAACCAAGTTCATTTCAAAGTATCAAAACACATTTCACAAAACCCACAGCTAGATCATGCCATTCGAAACAAATAGAATCTCAATAGCCAGAGGCTAAAGAGAAATCACATGAATCTCAATAGCCAGAGGCTAAAGAGAAATCATATCACAAGGCTAGCTAGCTCAAATATATGGATAGCCCTGCACATCGTCTTCTCGCACACCTCAACACTTCTCCAGAGAAGGAATCAAAATTCGAAACTAATTACCCCCACTAGTCGTGCTAGTGAGGTGTTCAAATATATGGTCATGACACTGTGGTTTCAAAACTTATCTTAACAATTTGCTAAACATTGTCATTTCAAATATACACAATAACTTTCACAATTTAAATCAAACATCATAAGAATGCTATAATCCAATATTTCACATTATTCAAAACAATATGCAAAAGATGATTATAAAAGTATATGTTGTGCACAAACCTCAAACGAGTCGCCTGTTGGCCTTGACTCGACTTCTCGGGTTCTGTCCCGGTATTCTTTTCCACTGAAACACGCAATTTCACAATGTTTCAGTACTAGAACTTAAAATAAATCCAAAATAAACTTAACTTCACATTTACCTAGCTCTAACGTGTTAAATTCGACGTTCTCGAAATTTTGTGTTTCGGGTTACTATTCACTGCACTATTCAAGTCAAATTATTGACTTTCTAAGGCTTAATAGGTATGGGAACTCCAACTTCACCCACATACCACATTTTGGTCACCAAACTTGTTGGTTTTGGTCATTTGTTTAAAGCTTAGGTCATTTTGGCAAAATTGCCAATTTTCGGTTTTGGTTCTCCGAAGTTGCACTATTCCATTGGTCGATCTACTGTTGGAATTTAACAAAACTTCCTTCATAGAAAATGTTCCTTATTGTCTTAAGTGTATTCTCATTTTTGGATCACCTCAATCGGAGTTTTGTAGCTCAAGTTATGGCCAAAATAAGTTTACTGTTCACGTGCACTATTCATGCTTCACTTTTGGGTTCTGGCAGATTTTGATCCAACTTTGGTCAATAATTTGATCAAGTTAAGTTCATAATTTGGTCTCACTTTCTTCATATGAAATGTTGTACTATGTCTTAGGTTTCTATCGGTTCAAGAACCTCCTAAATCCGAGTTTTCTAGAGAGAGTAATAGCTATCCAAACATTACTGCCCAAATGAAAATTTGCAGAGTTGCAGGTTTGATAACTCAACTTTGCTCAAAAATTTGAATGGGTTAATGGCATAATTTGGGGTGATGTTCATGAAAGTTTTAGATCTATATCTCCTCTAACCCCTGGCCAAATTTCAGGTCAATTTGACCTGTCTAACTCGAGTTATGACCAAATGAACAGTTACTGTTCATTTGCTATTCATTTGGTCAGTTTAGTGCAATGGCAGCCTGCTATCATTTCACTTTGGTCAATTGTTTCACCAAGTTTTGGTCAGTTTTTGGCCATGGTTCCTTAATGAAAATTGTGCTCTTTTATGTCTATTTTCATCCCCAATTGGTGGCATATCAATTAGACTTGTAAAATTTGAGTTTTGGTCCTTCAAAGTGGGTTTGGTCATCTTGCCGTGACATGATGACCATTGACCTACGAATTTGGTTTAATTTCCTACCATTCCCACACAACTTATTTGGTCATAATTGACCACTATTTCACTTCACAATAGGTCAAACATGCCATTTATGCATTTCTCCAAATTTTGGTTCACAAACCCTAACCTCCAAACCCTAATTCATTCATTCAATCACAATTGGTGCATTTCCATCTTACCACCATACTAATGTAAGTTTACTAACATCTTTAATTCCCTTTAAACACATCAAACCAGACCAAATCATACTCCCACCAAGCTGGCCAAAAATTCAGTTTATTCCTCTTCACATATTTTTATTCCATTTTAAGGTTATTTACAAGCTCTTAATGCCATATAAACACTAATTAAGCAAGAAAAATTGAGGTTTGTATTACCAACCTTGAGCAGAATTTTCTTCCTCCTTTTTTTCAAATTTTCCTTCTTTCTTTCTTGCCCAATCCTCTTCTCAAGTTGCCTAGATAAGCTTTAACTATGGTGGCTAATTTTTCTATGGTGAAATTTTATGATATACAAGCTCAAAATTGAGCTTTAATGGAGTTTGTGGAGATGGAGAGTTAAGAAAAAGAGAGAGATGAGAGAGGAGATGAAGGTTTACGGAAATGAAGAAGAAAAAAAAAACCAATTTCTTTTCTTTTTATTTTGTTTATGGAAGACCACAAAGTCCAAATTTAATAATTCATTTAATTAATTCTTTTATGACATCACCTTTGACTCTTCTGACTTCTTTCTTTTCTTTTTTTTTCTATTTATTTTTTTCTATTAGTTCTTTAATTTAATTCTTGATTCTGAAATTTTCTTTTCTTCGATTTTATTTGACAGTTAGGTCAGGAGTCAGCTCTCGGGGTCAATTGACCAAATTACCCCTCGCCGGTTCATCCCGGTTTGCAAATAATCCAATATTTCTTCCGGTTCCCTGACCTAATTATTTAACTGACTTAATAGTTCCTTTTTATGATTTTCTCTTTTCCACTGTGTCCATAAGGGTCCTAAGGACCGCAGCGTCACTTTTTACGGTTCGAAATTTGGGTTTAAAATGACTTCGCAGTCGTTCCCGAGGAGGTCACTCATCGTTGTGACTCTCGGCTCGTTTAACCTCTTATGTTCTTGCTAAAGCTTTTGGCAGCCAAGAAGGAGAAAGAAAGTGAGGTTTAAGGGCTTGGAAAATTCTGCCACTTGAGGTTAGTGCATTTATATCTTAAAAACTCATTATTTTCATGGTTTGGGACTTGAAACTAGTAAGGATTGTGATTTAAATTAACAAAAACTTATGTGTATAACATCTTGAATTTTGGCTGCCTTAGCTATGGAAAAGGGGGAAGTGTATTTGATGAGCTTAGAGTGAAATAGAAACCATGTTGAAGTTATAAACATATAAGCAATGCATTGGTAGTTACTAAGATACATGGCATAAACCATGAATTTGAATTAGGGTTTGGAAAGGTGAAAATGTGACTTGGCTTAGGAAATGGTTAGAGAACATTTTAATGGTCAATTAGTGACCATTTTAGGTAAATTGACCAACAAATGGACTGAAAAATGAGATTGCAAAGTGAGGTTGCAGTGCCCTAGGGACAAAGATAGGAACCGAAAATTCAGTCCCTTTGCACTGCCATAACTTGGGCTGTGTTAGTCCAATTGGTGTTTGGCCAATTGGACATGAAACTAGGCTTATAATGACACATTTTTGCTGAAGAAACCATGCCCAAAAGATCAAAGCAAGAGGACCAAAACTTGGCCCCAATCCGGATCCCCTGCAACAGCACCTGCAGAAATGACCAAATGAACAGGCCATAACTCACTGTAGATTTGGTCAATTGACCTGAAATTTTTACAGCAACAAGTTAAGACATAGAAAAACAACTTTTATGAAGAAACCTACCCCAAATTATGACCAGAACCTAACCCAAATGGCAGTCACGATTCTTGTTCAAACTCGCAACTCTGCAGATTTTCATTTGAGCAAAGAATGTTTGGAGGAGTATAACTCTCTCTAGAAAACTTCGGATTTAGGCGATTCTTGAACCGATGGAAACCTAGGGCATAGTAGAACATTTCATATGAAGAAAGTTAGACCAAATTATGAACTTAACTTGATCAAATTCGACCAAAGTTGGACCAAAAATGCGGACTCCAAAATCTCGGCATGAGCGATTGCACGTGAACAGTAAACTTATTTTGGCCATAACTTGAGCTACAAAACTCCAAATGGAGTGATTAAAAAAAGGAAATTCAACTAGACAAAATAAGGAACAACTTTCATGTTTACCATTTCCTCAAATTCCCACTGTAAAAATAACAAATGGAACAGTAAAGATAAAGCATGAAAACCGAAAATTTTGCTCAATTAGCATTAAGCTTAAAAATGGTATTGGCAACCAATACCAACAAGTTTGAAATACAAAATGTGGTATGTTTGAGGTGTTAAGACCAATACACCTATTTTCTATCCAAAAGTCAACATTTTTGTTGACCAATGAGGTGAATAGTGACACCAAAACCGAAAATTGGCAATTTTGCCAAAATGACCTAAGCTTTGAGAAAGTGACCAAAACCAACAAGTTTTAAATGCAAAATGTGGTATATTGGGAGTGTTAAAACCAATGCACCTATGATCTATGCAAAAGTCAACTTTTTGTTTACTATTGAAGTGAATAGTGACATAAAAACTTGAAATTCAAAAATTGAAGAATTCAAAAGTATCAAATGCCTTAGTAGGCCTAATGTGATTGGTTTGGATAGGTTGGCATGCCAATAGGGTTCTGATAGCGATCTGCGTATGATGTATGGCTTCATTGCCATTACGTGATGTGATAGCCTATGGCTATCGATTATGATGTTTTACTTGGCTTTATGCCTTATTGCTTATATGGCTTATTAGCCATTCTGTTTGCATACCGGGAGACACATTGTGACCGATGGTGTGACGGCCCGAGGTACCTGGTACCCAGTGCTAGTTTACCCGTTTATCCAGTCTGGTCAATTTGTATAGGTTACTTGGGCATGGAAAAGTATAACTGTAATTGAACTGATTGTTAAAGAAAATACGAAAATTAAATATCAGAAATGATTACGATAGAATACAAAGAAACTCAAGATCATGAAGAAAATAAATAAACAAAATGCATGAAGAAGTTAATAGCATAAAACGTAATTAGCCCTCGACTAAACATTAAGTTGGTAATTATTCAGTTTTTATGAACACAATGGCTAAGAAATTATGATTTTTATTTGCATATTATTTCTTTCTATTTTATTATTTGCACCACTAAGCTTTATGCTTAGCGCGTCGCTTTTGCAACGCGTAGGTACTGAAGATACTGATCGAGAGCCAGTAGACCACAGATTGGGTAAGTCCATCCTGCAGCTCTGCATAGTGTCCGTGTCACCTCAACTTCTGCAGTGCATTGGTAGGACACTAGGTGTCATTTTGGCATTATGTAATAAATTTTGATTTTCTCATATGTAATGAAACTTATGTAATGTATTTTGATTTTCATGTAAATAATGCAAATTTGTGCTTGTAAATGGAAAAGTGAATATTGATCTGTGACTGTTACATGACTATCAAACGAGATGAATGATTGAGAATTGAAATTGAGAATGAATGGTTGACAAATGTTGAGATGATGATTATTGGAGTTTGAGAGTAATTGAATACGAATATATGAATATTGGAAGTGTTTTTCACAGGTTCCGAAGAACTGTTTTCTCCATTTTTAGCCGGTACTCCGCCGGATTTTCTTAAAAATTTTCGGAACCTCAAATAAATTACAATTTCAATAAATGAATTATAATTCACAAGTTATATTCAAAAGGAAGAATAAAAATGAATTAAGATAAAATAGAGTGCTCGGCACACTGAGTGGCATAACTTGCTCGGCTACACTGTAGTCGGGTAAGGGGTGTCACACTGCTAAACTAGACTGACCAGACCCAGAACCCCTCTTACATTGTTTGTCCTTTCTGGACTGCTCTTCATTTCTGACCCTCTCCACATCAAGGGCTGATACTATCAACTAGGAGAAGTCGGTGAAGTGATGAGATGTCACTATCAACCTGATGTTGTCATTTAGTCTATCCTCAAATCTTTTGCATTTATCAGTTTCTGTGGGCATTAACTCTAATGCATATCCGCTAAGTCTCACAAATTCTCGCTCATATTCGGAGACTATAAGCTGCCTCTGTCTTAGTGCCAAGAATTCTCTCCTTTTGGCCTCCAAGTACACATGGCTGATGTATTTCTTTCTGAATTCAGCTAGAAAGAACTCCCAAGTGATCTGTGCAGGTTATACCACTCTCGATACTGTCACCCACTATCTATATGCATCCTCCTGTAGCAGTGATAGAGCACACTCCAACTACTGCTCTGGGGTGCAGTGCAACTGCTGCAATACCCTCTCTGTCCTCTCTAGCCAATACTTTGCTGCGGCTGGACCATCCTCCTTCTTACCCTTGAAGTCAACTGCCCCATACTTTCGTAGTTTCTCTAGTGGGGATCTGTGTACAGGTTGTGACTGTGGGGGCGGTGGTGGTTGTACAAGTGGTGAGGGTTGTGGCTGTGGCTGTGGAGGTGGAGGTGGCTGTGGCTGAGGTATAGCTCCGGTTACCTGACAGAGCAATTGAGTCATCTGTTCCAGGAAGGCCTGCTGTGCTCTCCCTGCAGTACCATGGGATGACTCGGCTCTACTGATTCGCTCCCTACTAGGAGTAGGTGTAGGTGTAGGTGCGTGACTCTCTACCTCCTCCTTTATCGGTCCTGGAGGTCTGTGCTCTCAAGGATCAGATGCCATCGATCCTATAAAACAGACAAAGAGCAGATCTGCATTAGTGTCACTTGACTCTATTTAAAGACCCATGCATGTGATGCACTCTATCTATTTCTAACTATCTAGGTCTAGGACTGCCTAAACCTCTGCTCTGATACCATTAAATGTGACACCCCTTACCCGTCTACTGTATAGTCGAGCAAGAAGTGCCATATTTAGTGCCGGAGCACCCTATCTTGTCTTATCATGTCCATTGTAAATTTTTAATATCATTTAAAATCAGGTAATCCATGTGTAGAATTTTTTTTTTTTGTACAACTTGTTTCGGTGGAGACCTGAACAGAGCCTCCTCTATTTTGTTGGCATCTGGTGAGTTCCACTAATTACCTGTTAATATGTTCATATTCATTTCACACATTTCCATATCATATTCTATTGTATCATATCATTCACAATTATTTATGATATCTCCAAAAGGTATCCTCTATTTCATTCATATAGAAATTCATAGACAGAAATTTACAAGTCTTCATTACAATCTCAAAGTTTAATTACAATTCAAAAAGAAATACATCATGTTTTTATATACAATAAACAAAAAGACAAAATCTAGACATGCATGGGCCCTACCAATAAAATTACAACTGTAGAGGTGACTAGTAGACACTGGCAAATTTGATCGGCCTTTGTATGAGTACTACTACTGTTGCTGCTGCGGTTGCTCGGATTGGTCTCCAATACCTACGCGATGGAAAATCAACGCTCTAAGCATAATGCTTAGTGATGCATAATTTATAATGACAATAACTGAACAATTGAAATAATAATTCTATATGGCAATTCATAATTTCTAGGTATTTTATATTTTTATTGCACTTTGGAAACAATTAAAATTATTGGGATCTTTTCTATTTACTTATTGTATATTCAGTCTTAATTAATCATTATTAGTGCCCAAGAAACCCATAACAAATTATAAAATCTAGATACACAGGAGTATACTAGTTAGACAGCCATATGTCTATCCACTATACGTCGGTCATGTCAGGCATGAAGCCTGTGGGCAGGCATTTTAAGCCAGATATAATATTAGGCACATTTGCTGATGGGCAGGCATAAAGCTTGTAGAACAATCATGTCAGACAGATTTTATCTGTTAATGATTATTCTTAGGGGCAGTACTGCTATCTGTAGTTCTTAATTGGTATACCAATTGATGCAAATTAAATAAATAAGTCTAGGTATACTATGGGCAATTAAACATTATTACTTATTTACTTGAAATGTTCATGTCACTTTATAGTGGGAAAATATGTAACACCCCGAACCTCCGAGTTATGATTAGTACTATTTAAAGACACCTTGAGGACCAAAAATAAATAGAAAATTAATTGAGATAGACGCAATAAAAATTCAAGTGACACAATAAAAATTCAAGTGACCCAAAAATATAAGGACTCACTGGGTATATTGTAAAAGAGGGATTATGACCCGATAAGGGGCATTTTGGTCAATTCACTTTAAGAGTTGATTTTTGACCAAAATGTCAATTTAATTAAATGAAAATAAAATATTGAATTATGAAGAAATATTGAGGAAAAAATTAGAGTAAAAGTGGAAAGAAAATAAAAGAGGCAAAAATCTAGAATTTAAATTCCATTTTTGACCTAATTAAAATTTATGACTTAAGGGCTTTTGACAATTAAACTTAATTATTTAATTAAAAAGGAATAAATAAGTATAGAAGAAGACAAGTCTTCTTTTTTCCCTTCTTCCATGCCACCACCCATCTTCCGTCTCCCTCTCTTTTCTTTTCTCTTCTTCTTCAATCTTCTTCCACCATTGTTTTCCCTTCCAAGTCTTGATTCACTTCAATTCCCTTCATAAATTCTATAGCCCACTAAAAGAAAACATCAAAGAGATCTTTGATTGAGAGATTAAAAAACAAGAAGAGCAAGATTTGGAAGAGATTGGAAGTGGAAAAAATTATCAAGTGAGGTAAGCTCTCTCTTTCATGCTTGATTAACCAAATATGCTTTGAATCAAGTTTGGGTGTGATGAATTTACATGAGAAAGCATGAAATTTTATAAGAAAATGAAAAAAAATAACATGTATGAAATCTAAACTAGGGTTTTGGCCAAATTGGAGAAAAGTTAGGGTTTGATGTCTTTGAATGAAATTTATGATGAGATTAAGCTTAGTTGAAGTAGTATACATGATTGGGGCAAAGAAATTGCATGAAATGTGTATAAATTTAATTATGGGAGATTAGAGTTCATGGGAAAATTGGAGTTTTGGTGCTAGAGAGTGAAATTGGTGTGTGTAGTGTTAAATTATGGTCATTTGAGATTTATTTAATTTGAATTGACATTAGGTTAATGAATGGAGGTAATGAAATGGTAGGATTAGAGAAAATTGCAAACTTTGGTGTTTAAAAATTGTGGGGTTTGTGCTAGGAAGTGCCATTGATGTGTCAATGCTAAATTATAGTCATTTTGGGTGAATTAAATGTGAATTGAGGTTGGTTAGTGGGAATAATTGAAGAAATGAAAAATTTGAACCTAGGGCAGAATTTGCTCACTGAGTTTAGTGTGTTTGATAGCCCATAAATTGAGCTACACAATTCTAATTTGTGTGAAAGCAATTGGAAATGAAACTTAAGACATAGGGCTAGAATTTTTGTGAAGATGCCCTATCCCGAAAATGACCTTAAGCTATCCGAAATGAGCCTTGAACTTAGAGACAAAATTCTGGAACCTGCAGAATTTGACCATATGAACAGTAAACTTTGCATGGCCATAACTCTCTCTAGAAAACTCCGATTTAGGCGATTCTTAAACTGATGGAAACCTAAGACATAGTAGAACATTTCATATGAAGAACTTGAGGCCAACTTATGGACTTAACCCAATCAAATTGCTGAGCAAAGTTGAATCACCGAATCTGCAGAATTGCAAATTTACCATATGAACAGTAAAATTTGCATGGCCATAACTCTCTCTAGAAAACTCTGATTTAGGCGATTCTTGAACTGATAGAAATTTAAGATATAGTAGAACATTTCGTATGAAGAACATTAGACCACATTATGGACTTAACTTGATCAAATTGCAGAGCGAAATTGGATTGATAAATCTGCCAAAACTGAATCTGCATCATGAATAGTGACATGAACAGTAATCGTATTTTGGTCATAACTTGAGCTACACAGCTCTGAATTTGGCGATTCAAAAATAAAAATAAAGTTAAAACCTAAATGAACAATTTTCATGGAAAACACCTCACAAATTATGAACAAAACTAGGTACAAATTGGGTTCAAAGATTGGGGCACCAAGCTGTCCCGAAACCAAAATATTCTAAAATTTTCAAAGTTAACTTGGGATGCATTAGACATGCATGTAATGAGTTCTTGGCAGCAATTGAGATTGGTATTGAGGTATTCTATTTGTGTATTTTCAGTAGAAAAAGAAGTTGAAATGGACAAGGAGAAGTAGGTAACAAGGAAGGAGAATTATCAATTCTTTTGCGGAAAACTGCATGAGAATAGTTAAAATTCCATGTAAACATTCATTGGAAATAATGATAGACTAAATATTACAAAAGTTACATTTTCATAAGTCTCAAAATAAAATACAAATAGTTACAAACTCAAAATACTTTAGTAATGCAGTACTTTTTAATACAAACTGCTCAATGTCTATACATCTATACATATAGGTACAAAATACATCCAAAGGAATCACAAGGGTATACCTAACGTAAATACCCACAAACAATACCAAAATACTGCTTTCAAGTCTCTCACTTAGTAGCCTTCTCTTTTCCCTTACCTGCGACAGCATAAAGAAGCTATCGCTGAGTATATCACTCAGTGGTGCACAACTAATAACTTTAAAACTTAAGGTAAAATACACAAAGCATAATAAATCACATTTTTCTTAAGCATGAAAACTTCACAATAGTTCTAAGTCCATAAAGGCCATTTATTGGAATAACATTTCAAATGAGAAATCACACTTCATAAATTGCAATTCACAAAGCATTAGTGTTGCCAACATCAACACACAGTTTAGGCCATGACACAAAATTTCACGATCAGTGCCGTGTTGTATGCCATGACAAAGCAATCTCAACCTCACTAACTGTTATTAATGAGGGAAGGGCTAGCTAGCTAATGAGTACTCATGTAGTCTTACCCCACTAACCGTTATTAATGGGAGACATAATCAATATTAATTATCAACCCCAAGTAGCCGTTACTACTGGAGAGTTCCGAAAGGGACTGTCATGCTAACTGTGGTTTCAAAACAGTTTCCAAAAATTTCCCACTCAACAATCACATTTATAAACTAATAAACACATTTAAATTCATCATAATATCCATATAAAGGTGGTAACACCCAAATTTCTTAAATGTAAAAGAAAAACCATATTTCAGTCAAAGTAAACTTGTTCAAAGCAAACTCATTCAATTTAACACATTCCAAGCAATTTACAAGTTTAAAAATGAAGAAAATGTTAGTTGTGCACAAACCTTCAATAATTCTCCTTCCTTGTTACCTACTTCTCCTTGTCCGTTCCAACTTCTTTTTCTACTGAAAATACACAAATAGAATACCTCAATACCAATCTCAATTGCTGCCAAGAACTCATTACATGCATGTCTAATGCATCCCAAGTTAGCTTTGAAAATTTTAGAATATTTTGGTTTTGGGACAGCTTGGTGCCCCAATCTTTGAACCCAATTTGTACTTAGTTTCAATCATAATTTGGTGAAGTGTTCATGAAAATTGTTCATTTAGGTCTTAACTTTATTTTTCTTTTTGAATCGCCTAATTTGGAGCTGTGTAGCTAAAGTTATGACCAAAATACGGTTACTGTTCACGTCACTATTCATACTGCAGATTCAGTTCTGGCAGATTTATCAATCCAACTTCGTTTAGCAATTTGATCAAGTTAAGTCCATTATTTGGCCTAATGTTCTTCATACAAAATGTTCTACTATATCTTAGGTTTCCATCGGTTCAAGAATCGCCTAAATCGGAGTTTTCTAGAGAGAGTTATGACTATGCAAATTTACTGTTCATATGGTAAATCTGCAATTCTGCAGATTCGGTGATTTAACTTTGGTCAGTAATTTGATTAGGTTAAGTCCATAATTTGGCCTCAAGTTCTTCATATGAAATGTTCTACTATGTCTTAGGTTTCCATCAGTTCAAGAATCGCCTAAATTGGAGTTTTCTAGAGAGAGTTATGGTCATGCAAAATTTACTATTTATATAGTCAAATTCTGCAGGTTCCAGAATTTTGTCTCTAAGTTCAAGGCTCATTTCAGATAGCTTAAGGTCATTTTCGGGTAGGATATCTTCACAAAAATTCTAGTCCTATGTCTTAAGTTTCATTTTCAATTGGTTTCACACCAATTGGAGTTGTGTAGCTCAATTTATGGGCTGTCAAACACACTGAACTCAGTGTGCAAATTCTGCCCTAGGTTCAAATTTTTCATTTCTTCAATTATTCCTACTAACCAACCTCAATTCACATTTAATTCACCCAAAATGACTATAATTTAGCATTGACACATCAATGGCACTTCCTAGCACAAACCCCATAATTTTCAAATACCAAAGTTTGCAATTTTTCCTAATCATACCATTTCATTACCTCCATTCATCAACCAAATGTCAATTCAAACTAAATAAACCTCAAATGACCATAATTTAACACTACACACACCAATTTCACTCTCTAGCACTAAAACTCCAATTTTCCCATGAATCCTAATCTCCCATAATTAAATTTATATACATTTCATGCAATTTCTTTGCCCCAATCATGTATACTTCTTCAACTAAGCTTAATCTCATCATAAATTTCATTCAAAGACATCAAACCCTAACTTTTCTCCAATTTGGCCAAAACCCTAGTTTAGATTTCATACATGTTTTCTTTCATTTTCTTATGAAATTTCATGCTTTCTCATGTAAATTCATCACACCCAAACTTGATTCAAAGCATATTTGGTTAATCAAGCATGAAAGAGAGAGCTTACCTCACTTGATGATTTTTTCCACTTCCAATCTCTTCCAAATCTTGCTCTTCTTGTTTTTAATCTCTCAATCAAAGATCTCTTTGATGTTTTCTTTCAGTGGGCTATGGAATTTATGAAGGGAATTGAAGTGAATCAAGACTTGGAAGGGAAAACAATGGTGGAAGAAGATTGGAGAAGAAGAGAAAAGAAAAGAGAGGGAGAGGGAAGATGGGTGGTGGCATGGAAGAAGGGAAAGAAGGAGACTTGTCTTCTTTTATACTTATTTATTCCTTTTTAATTAAATAATTAAGTTTAATTGTCAAAAGCCCATAAGTCATTAATTTTAATTAGGTCAAAAATGGAATTTAAATTCTAGATAGGTCCCTTAGGCAAATCTCACATCGGCAAAGCACGGAGATGGTCTTGGGTTCAAAAAGTAATGATATATAAAATGGGGGAGCTAATCACTAGAGGCACCTTTTGGTGGAATGTCCTGGAGAGTTGGAAGAACTCTAGGGTTAAGCGTGTTCGCTTAAGAGAAATCCTAGGATGGGTGATCTCCTGGGAAGTTCTCCATTCCACCTATGGGACAAAACCATGAGGCTTATGGCCAAAGCGAACAATTCCTCTAGTGGTTGGAGCCTGATCGTTACAATTGGTATCAGAGCCGCTCACGTGTCCTCTTGAGCGATGGTGGGGCAAACCTCAGCGAGGACGCTGAGTCCCAAAAGGGGGGGAGAAAGGTCCCTTAGGCAAATCCCACATCGGCAAAGCACGGAGATGGTCTTGGGTTCAAAAAGTAATGATATATAAAATGGGAGAACTAATCACTAGAGGCACCTTTTGGTGGAATGGCCTGGAGAGTTAGAAGAACTCCATGGTTAAGCGTGCTCGCTTGAGAGAAATCTTAGGATGGGTGACCTCTTGAGAAGTTCTCCATTCCACCTATGGGACAAAACCGTGAGGCTTTTGGCCAAAGCGGACAATTTCTCTAGTGGTTGAAGCCCGATCATTACAAAATAGGTCCCACATACCCCTTTTATGTGATTTAGTGTTTAATGGCTTATTTAGGTTAAACTCCTACCATAAGATAATTTATCTCTTGAACCTTCCTTTAGGTTCTATTTTTGTGTCTCACTTTTACCTATTAATTTGATCAGTTTGTAGCCACTGTGTGGCCACACTTCCTTCATGGAAGTTGTTCCTCTATGTCTTATCTTTATTTTCCCTTTTGAATCCTGTCAATTTGATTTTTAGAACTCAAGTTATGGTCGAATAACGCTCATTTCCAGATTCTGGTTCCTTAACTAGGTAGTTTTTGGACTTAGAGTTTACCTAATTAATGGAATATGTTGCAGTCACTTTTAGGCATAGTGATCTTCATAGAAATTGTTTCCCTATGTCTTATGAACATTGGGAAATTTGTATCACAATTTTTCAAGTTTTTTGGAACTATTTATGGCCAATTAACTGACCTGGACTCATGTACCCTGTGCCAACAGGTATTCAGTTCAGGTTAGTGACTGCAGATCAATTTTTAAGGTTATTATAGGCATAATTTGAGGAAGGTTTCTAACACAAAGTTGGAGCCCTATTTCTTAGGTTTCTGGAAAGGTATGGCTCATCTCAATTGGATTTTTCTAATGGGAGATATGACTAAAAGACTGTTCTGGGGTCAAATAAAGTTTGGTCAGATTTCAGGTTTTGATGCAGTGAATTGTTCCAACTATTTGACCTAGTTCTCTTGATTTATGGGTTTTGGTCAAAATACCAATTTTGTAGATCTGTGTCTTTTGGACATTTTGCCACTGGTTTCATTTCATTTGAGTTCTTGTAGACCAAGTTATGGCCATTTTGCCAAAACTGGTCGCGTCCAGCAGTTTCTGGGCAACCTAATTCTGGACAGTTTTGTGATCCAAATTGGGCTAGCAATTTGGTTTGGTTTAAGACATTTCTAGGTTTTGTGGTCTTCATGAAAATTTTAGCCCCATATCTAAGCTTTCCAATGGTATCAAATTCAGGTCATTTGGACCAGTATAGAGAGAGTTATGACCAAATGAATACATACTGTTAATTTGGTCATTTTCTGGATTTTGTGCAGGGTCATCCGGATTTGGGCAATAAATTAGTCAGGATTTTGATGAAATTCGGGGATGGTGTCTTCATGAAAAATGGGCTATTTTGGGTCTAGTTTCACTTCCAATTGGCCTTATACCAATTGGAGTCACATAATTTCAGTTATGGTTCATCAAACACACTGGACTCATTGAGTCCCAACCTGCAGAAAATGGCACTCCCAAATATTCAATCTACTCCAACTTCTTTACTTCAATTTGCATACATAGCACTTCAATTAGTCAACAAATAGTCTCAACAACATCAATTACAAGCCAAATCACAAAATCTCCAATTCAAGATCAAGCCCTAATTTCAATTTTTCCAAATCCCACATACACTTATGTAAATAAATTCTAACATTTTTAACCTTGTTAATCCACCTCCCTAACCCATTTAAAACCAATAAAACCATCAATTTCATACTCCTCTTAGGGCTGCCGAAATTCAAGTGTCCCTTTTTCTCAAAATTTCTTTTTGATTTCATGAAGTTTACACTTAGTTTAGCATGATTTTCATGTTTAAAGAAGAGAGATTAGGAGTTTAGTGCACTAACCTTTTTGGTGACTTGTTAAACTTCCCTTTTATCCCTTCTTTTTACTATCAATGGCTTCCTTATGGAGTGGGGAGGATTTTTAATGAAGAGGGCTAAGGGTTTTGGTGAGTAAATGAGGGAAGATTCAAGCTTGAAGCTTGAACAAAAATGGTGGAGAGAGGACCAAGGTGCCGGCCATGGGAGAGAGAAGAGGAAGAAGAAGGCTTATGGTTGGTGGCTTTTGTCTTCTTATGTATATATATATATATGTATATATATATATATATATATATATATATATATATATATATATATATATATATATATATTTGTGTACTTTAATTTTTAAAATGTCATAAGTCTTTTTATTTTATTTTCTTTTCTTTTATTCTTTCTTTTCTTTTCTCATTTTCCTAATTCATTTCGTAAATTTTAATTTATGTTAATTATTTTATTCTCTCAAATTTTTAATTTGACATTTAGGTAAAAATTGGGTGAAATGACCAAAATGCCCTTCGTGGTGCTCATCAGGTTATTTTTATTATTTTTTTACCAATTAATAAATTCTCTTAATTTTATTTTATTTTATTTTCTCTAAATTTTTCCTATATTTTCTTAACATTTATTCCATCAACTTATGCCTCCTCACTATAGTTTAAGTGTAGTTCTAGACATTCTGGCTATCCGAACAGACATTAGTCGTCGGAACAGTTGAATGTACGGACTACCTACGGTGAGGGCGTTACAGTCATAGCACATTATGCTAGATGTTAACTATGACTTATGAGAACTCAAATTAAAAAGGGAGTTTGATTTTAAGTTTGGAATGGTTTCAATAATATTAAGGAGTTAACATTATTCTCATTGCCAATTAGTAATGAACTTAGTAAGTCACACACATAGGAGCAACTTGATCAAAGCAAAATTAATTTGATTTATTAATTAAATGGTTTAATTAATTAATTGAATTAATAAATTTAGTTTATAATTAGATTACAAAGTCCCTAGTATGACTTAAAACTAAATTTACCAATGAAAGTATTCAAGTTAATATTTAAAGTGTTTAAATATAAACTTGAATGTATTAAGCTTGTGGAAGAATAAGATTATGGACTTGGTCAAAGTTTTGACTAGTTTGACTAAGTCAAAGCTTGACACTTTGACCATTTGACTTGGTCAAAAATGGGAGAAAAAATCATAATTAATTAATGGTTAATTAATTAGTTAACTAGTATTTAGAATACTAATTAATCAAGGTTAATTTTCTTAATTAAGTTTAAAGGCATGACAAGTGTTCCAATTAGAAATGGAAAGCTCATTTAAAGGTTAAATGAGAAATTGACATTTGTAAGCTTAATATTTAATTAAGAAAATTAAAAGGATTAAAAGAAGAAAAGTTGTCTTCTTCCTTGACCATTGTTGGTTGAACCATTTCCTCCCATTCAAAGAAATTTCTTCTTCTTCCTTGCTTGACTTAAGAGTGTTAAATATTAAAACACTTGAATTAGTCTTAGAGAAAAGTGTTTCTCTACTCTTCCCTAAAAGGAAACCAAGAAAACTAATCCTTTGCTTTCTTCCATGTTTGGCCAAACCTATTGGAAGATCAAAAGGAGATTTTGGTGACCCAAAGGTGCTTTGAGCATGGGGCTTGTGTGTACAAGCTAGAGAGCCAACATTTTTGTGGCTTCACTCCCCGGATTAGGTGGTTAGAATTTGATTCTGCTCCTTGTTAGGTGAGTTTTTCTCTAAAATCCTAATTTTGGTAATTTGGGGATTTTGTTTCCTAATGGCTAATTAGGCATATTGGCAATTGATTATAACCAAAAGTTTGTGTTTTGCAATAGTATAAAGTGTTTATGCATGTTGTATGAAACCTAAGGTTATAAATTTTAAAAATTGCTAACTTTGCACCTTAAGGTTTGTTTTGGTGCATTTTTCTTTCAAATAGGTCCAAGAGAAATGTTCTAGTTTTGGTGAGGCATGTCTAGGCTTATTCATATTTCAAAATTTTTTTCCTAATTTTATAGGTCCAATGTGATAGACTCATGGCTATGAATAGGTTTAATTAGTTTGACTTTACTTAGGTAATGAATTTTTCACAAATAATACGTTGAAGTATTTTTGCCTATCTAGTTTCATCCTTTCCATTTTCCAAGAGAGATCAATTATTAGCTCATTAAGATTTTTTGTTATAGTTCTAAGATAAAAATTTTTGAAAAAAGGTTCAAAAATTGCAAAAATTTTTTGGATTTTAATACACAAGTATGATAAAGGTATAATAAAGCAATGCAATTATTAAATGCAAAATGACTAAAATGAAATGCAATGCATGAATGAATGCACCCCCAAACTCAAACTTGGCATTGTTCTCAATGGCAACATAATATGTAAGCTAAATAAAGATAGAATAAGACAATAACCACATGACATTAGCAAAGCATACATATATTAAAGCAAAGCATATGAACCAGAATTTGTACAAATAGGCTAGGTAGTAACTAAGACTAAGGCCTAAGCCTGTACAATCATCTCAAAATCTTTCCTAGCCTACTATCCTAAGTCTAGAAAATCTTTAATGGTGAGGAAGGTGCCCCCTCATCTTGTCGCTCTAGGATCATGTTCAGCTTGTTGTGGGCCTCCTAGAGACTATACTTTATAGCTCTGATCCTATCGAATAGTGTAGTCTCTAGTGTCCTCATTCTATTTTTTATTGTCATCTCCATCTTCTTTTGATATGCAAGGACCGTGTCCGCTGGTGATGGTGTATATGGAAGGACTCGGTCTGGTGATCGTTGGAGCAAAGGTTCTAATTCTTTTTACTGCTCCTGTGGTTGCTTCTATGCATGAGAAGACTTTTCTTGCTCTGGTGCTGTCCTCCAAGGAATGACATTCCCCTGTGCATCTATCAGGAGGCATGTATCCCCTACTCTTCTACATAACCCCATAGATATACAAATGGTATGATCTATGCGAATGGTGCCTGTGATGGGGCGTAGCCTCACATGTGCTGGCACAAACCCGTAGTGCAAAATAAGTGTTGTGATGAGCCCTCCTACGACTATGTGTCCAGTGGCTTGGTGCGAAATATGCCTAAGGTGCTACCAAAGGAAGTATCTAGTACTGCATCACCTTCATTTACCATGCACCAGAGGAAAAACAATTGGTTGGCATTCACCAAGCCTAAACTGTCTCCACGGCCTATGATGGTGTGGGCTGCTAGCCTGTGAAGATACCTTAAGGTGGGGTTCATCATTCTCGAGGATTTAGAGTGGCTGGAGTTATACACCTCAGTGTTAGGAGCAATGGTCCTCTAGAATGCAACACTGTTGTACTCCAACATGTTTTGAGGGATCTCCTAGAGGCCTTCACTATTGATAACATGACGTTGAATTCATCCATGTTCATCACTCTGTCTATGTCAAGAAGTCTAAATTCAATCCTTCCTCTGCTCCCCTGTCCATAGCCCACAGGGTTGCCTAAAAACTACCTAAAAATTCAAGCGTCGCATCTTTGTTTGTTGGATAGTGCAATTGGGCGAATCTCTTCTACTCAATGTTGTCCAAAATTCTATCCACTTCTTCTTCGATTCCAAGTTACTCCAGCAACTCTATGTCCATGTATTTGGTGGATATGATTTTCTAGTTGTTTAACTTGGTGTAAACATCACGGTGGGTGGCATTCTTGAAGTGCCAGGCCAAAGTGAACTCAGGTTACGGTGGTTGTGGCTGTGGCTATGGTTAGAGTTAGGGTTGGGATTGAGGCACTTATGGTTGTGCGGCTTCTTAGTGGGCTTGCCTTATTCTTGGTCTTTGAGGTAGTGATGGGGAATAGTTTCTTGCCTAGGAGGAGGAAATACATCTAGTAGCTCTTTTTTGTTGGAGCCATTATGTGAGAGAATCAAGAATGGGTTAGGGTTTGGATGGGAAAAATCAAGAGAGGAAGAGAGTTTTTGAGAGTTTCTTAAAGAGAGAGGATTTTTTCTATAATGGAATGAAGTTTGGGAATGTTTAAATAAGAGAAAAAATGGAGGGTGCATCATTTAGTAGAATTTTGTTGCGCCTTTTAGAATTTAGTCTGTGAAGATTTACACGGGATCGTGTTCCATTACACGAGTTACCTCACATAATCTTCTGTTTCTTTTTTTCAAGGTTCTGAGTGTTACATGGCCCGTGTACTTGTACACGGGGGTGACTTGTGTAACTTACTGAACTTTTTTTTTTTTTCTCTTTCTGTTTTAGCCTCTTGCCTTACACAGACAGTGTAGCAATACATGGGTCACCCTATGTAAGTTTCTGTTTTCACAAACTTCTTTATTTTGTTACATTTCCTTATTACACAAGGCGTGTATTCAAGCACGGGGCACCCCGTTTAACTGTCTGAAGTGTTAAATTCATGTGTGATTTATGTACAATAGGTTACACGGGGCGTGCTTCAAAGCATGAGGTCCCTCGTGCAGCTTTCTGGACTAAAAATTTAGACACTTCAGATGCACAATTTTTCCTATCTTTTCAAATTTTCTTACTAACTTGTTTCTAAATGTACGAGTGAAATGCATAACAGATATTAGCAATAAAGGTACTTCCCCGATTTTGAAATTTTCCTATCTTATGTGATTTTGACTCGTTCTCTCAATCTATTCCTTCCTTTTTGCTCCTTGCTTTTGCCTACAATATCCAGGGTTAGAGTTTAGGATGCCTAGATAACTTAATTGTAAAAGAAAGCAAAAATAAAATAAATTTAAAGAAAAATTCTAAATTTTGTAGTTGCCTTCCAAGGAGCACTTTTTTATAGTCTTTAGCTTGATTATACTCCTTAGCTTAATGTTACGCAGGTGGGTTGTTGAAGGAGTGTGTTGCTCCTTTCTCAATTGGTTCTCTCGAGAAATATGGCTTCAGTCTTTGCCCATTAACTTTGAAGGCCCCTAATGTTTCACTCCATATTTCTACTACTACATGTGGGAAGACTTATAGAACTTTGAAGGGGTTAGACTATCTAGATCTTAGCTTTCCTAGGTATAGCTTCAATCTAGAGTTGAAAAGCAAGACAAGGTCTCCTTCTTTAATTTCTCTCCTTGTGATGTGTTTGTCATGCCAGCTTTTTATCCTTTCCTTGAGGATTCTTGCATTCTCATAGGCATCTTGCCTAATTTCTTTCAGTTCATTGAGCTGTAGAAGTATCTTTTCTCTAGCTACTTTTAGGTCAAAATTGAGGGTCTAGATTGCCCAATAGGCTTTATGTTCAAGTTTGACAAGGAGGTGGCATGACTTCTTATACACCAAGTGAAAAGGAATGGTTCCAATAAGTGTTTTAAAGGAAGTATGGTTGGCTTAAAGTGCATCATCTAATTTAAGGGACTAGTCTTTCCTTGAGCAATTTACTATCATTTCAAGTATCCTCTTCAGCTCCCTATTTGAGATTTTCACTTGTCCACTTGTTTGAGGTTAGTATGGTGTTGCCACTTTATGAGTCACTCTATATTTTTTGAGTAAGGCTTCAAAATTATTATTGCAGAAGTGACTTTCCCTATCACTAATGATTGCCCTTGGTGTGCCATATCTTGTAAAGATGTACTACTTTTTGAGGAACTTGATGACCATCCTTACATCATTTATTAGTGAGGCTATTTCTTCTACCCACTTGAATACATAATCCACACCAACAAGGATATACTTATTGCCAAATAGGATGGGAATGGACCCATGAAGTCCATACCCCAAACATCAAATAGTTCACCTTCAAGTATCCATGGAGTGGCATCTCATTCCTTCTTAAAATATTTCCTGATCTTTGACATTGATTACATATTATCACAAAATTGCTCACATCTTTAAACAAGTTGGGCCAGTAGAAATAGAATTTTTTGCTGTTATTTTAGAGGTGCTAAAGTGTCCTCCATAAGGTGATGAATGGAAATGTTGTATCACACTTTCTACTTTCTCCTGTGATATGCATATTTTAATAAGTCTATCATAACATCTTTTGTATAGTAGAGGTTCTTCCCAAGTGTAGTCCCTTATATCATGTAAGAACCTTTTTTTTCTATTGGTAGGACATATTTGATAGCAAAACTCTGTATATTGACAATTAACTATATCCGTATACCATGGGGGCTAAGAGATGGATAAGAGGTGCTCATC
Organism: Hevea brasiliensis; assembly: GCF_030052815.1. Lineage (NCBI taxonomy): Eukaryota > Viridiplantae > Streptophyta > Magnoliopsida > Malpighiales > Euphorbiaceae > Hevea > Hevea brasiliensis. The sequence continues at coordinate 68,212,088 of NC_079504.1, read as the reverse complement.
TAGAAAAGAGTCATCAATGGGTAGGTCCTTAGTCAAATCTCCCTTATCTTCCTGCTTCAGCCTGGAGAGGTGGACTGCTACCACATTCTCAGTCCCTTTCTTATCCTTGATTTCCAAGTTAAATTCCTGTGAAAGAAGAATCCACCAGATCAACCTTGATTTGGCTTCTTTTTTATTCAAGAGGTACTGGATAGTAGCATGGTCGTGTATATAATGACTTTAGATCCAATTACGTAGGATCTAAATTTGTCAATTGCAAATACTACTGTTAGAAGTTCCTTTTCTGTGATTGCATAATTAACCTGTGCATCATCAAGTGTTTTACTTGCATAGTAGATAGCATAGACTTTTCTATCTTTTCTTTGTCCAAGCACTACTCCTACTGCATAATCCCTTGCATCGCACATCACCTCAAATGGTAGCTTCCAATCTAGTGGTTGCATTAAGGCTTCTTTTATCCTGCAAAAAGAGTCAAGGCAACTATCATCAAAGTCAAAAGGAACATCTTGATTTAACCAATTAGTTAATGACTTAGCTATTTTTTATAAATCTTTGATGAATCTTCCATAGAAGCCGGCATGTCCTAAAAAGTGTTACACTTCTTTGACTAATGTTGGTGGTGGCATATTCTCTATCTTGATTTTTTCCTTGTCCACTTCAATCCCTCTTTTTGACACAAGGTGACTAAGAACTATG